>NC_043006.1:27211907-27414407 GCF_006345805.1 Octopus sinensis | reverse complement strand
TGCAATGTAAAAAAACTGCAGATGCATAAAACCCACTTACCTAACAAAATGACAAACTTTATAAATGAAACTATGAATCTGGAAAAGAAACCTTGCAAAATATTGATTTTAAAGGTTAAGGATAACACAGGTTTTCTTTTTAATTAATGTTATTTTATAAAGCACTGAAACCTATTAACAAAATATAAGTTACAAATCATCAGTTTTATTGAAATTGGTTTGATATTTCCTTGGAGAATTTTTTATTAAAGACAACGTGATACCATTCTTTTTATTTGTTTCTAAGAAAAATGTTGTAAGTCCCAACATTGTAGTCCCCACCACCACCATCTCCTACATATGTATGGTCTTAAGTCAAAAATCCTTATCTATTTTTATGATTTTTATGTTCTTAATGCACCGGCTTGTTACTATATTATCCATCCCTGATTCAATGCAATCCTGCACTGAAATTATTTCTAACTTGAGTTCTTTTCTTCTGTTGTAACCATTTAAATTTAAATTGCTTATCATCAGTTTTCTTAAATGATTTAAATATCTGATCCTGTTTAAAACAATTTAGCTTTCTTATGTTACTTTTCTTTCATATGAAAACCATGAATGATAGAGGTAGCAGTTGCAATAAGAATGTCATGGAAAACAGCAGCAACAATAACATTACCATCAGCATTTCTACTGCTGGTCACTGTTAATAATGATGATGGTAATAATAATATAACACACATTTCAGCCATCAAGCAGCTGCTCTGAAATAAAGAATTAGATAAATAATAACAACAACTCTGATACTAAAGAAGCAGTTCTCATATTAGTGATATAATTACAATGTAAGAAAACCAGATTAGCTTCTGCCCTTAAGAAAATTCTAAACTTGGAGAAACTCTATTTCTAAAAAGGTGATGGTTGGTGGGGAAATTAAGTGTCAATATTTTATTCTGTATATTTATTTATTAATCGTTTTTCTTTCTGAAGTGAGGGGGTGGGGGACAGGAGTGATATTAATTTATTTGGGCTCTTAGATGTATTTTCAGGATTTTCTTTTGGCATTTGATCTATCTATTTCTCTATCTATCTTATTATTTTATTAATGCAATAAAGAATGACTGAATTGATTAAGTGATGTGCTGGACATAAATGACTTACAATATGTTAGTAAACATCCCTTCTTATTTTGTAAGTTCAAACCCTGCCATAGTTAAATTTGGAGAAGTGAGTTAATAAAATAACCAGCCAACTACTGGGATTGGTTTAATCAACTACCATCCCCTCCCCATAAAATTTGTAGCATAGTAAAAGATCAGGAGTATTATTAGTATTGGACAAAGAAAGCAAATTACATTAAAGAAATTATGATGTGCTTTACGTTCTTTTTCTGACTTACCATTTAATAAATTGAGGGTTTCATTCAATTGACCAAATCCTCATGTCATACAGATATGTTATTATTAATATTAGTAGCAGGAGTGGTAGGATGATAAATGGGTAGAATTGTTAGAATTTGGACAAAATACCTTGCAGCATTTCTTCTGTGTCTATATTCTGAGTATAAAATCCTCTGAGGTCAACTTTGCCTTTCATCCTTTTAGGATCAATAAAATAAGTACCAATTGAGCTCTGGGTCCCCTTAAAATTACTCAACTTTTGCCTCAGTTTGAAACAATTATTATTATTTATTAGTAGTAGTATTGAGTTAGAAATCATCATTATTATTATTCTTGAGAGATATAAAAGTCTAATGGCAAGCATAGCTTTATATTCCTAAATAACATACACCTTACTCTTTAAAATCTTATAGTTTTCACACTAAATTAAAAATAAATTATTGTTATTGTTTATATTTTCTTTTACAAAATTTTTTTTAAAAAACTTCCAGTTCAACATTGCTGCACAGAGAAGCTGGTGTACATAGAAACATTGTTGGTTGTATTAATGATCAAACCTGACTTTGTGATATTGAATAATAATTCTAATTATTAAACTTGTATATTCTGTATATTTTTATTTGATATAAAGTAGTTATGCAATAAGCTTGGAATATTCTTGTGTTGTATTTCTTACTTGTATGTTATCTGTTTTGTGTCTCCCCTTGGAATGAAAATGTGGAGAAATAGTAATGATGTGAATGTTTTATTTTATTTTCATTTACAGAAGGGAGAGCAGTGTCTATGACCCCCTTTTGTTACCATTTTTCTGTTAAAATATGCTGCTTTTGTTTCAGTCAATTTTGAAAATAGTAAAGAATTTAGTAAAATAACTTTGTCATCATTAATCTGATGTTTGGAACATAAATCAGCATGAAATTTTGATGGAAGCTTTAATTAGAAACTGTAAAATGAGTTTGTATCTTAGAACATAAGGCAATGTCAAGCAGGTTGGGATCAAAAGAGTTAAAGTATCAAGATAGGTGGTGGTTGTGGTGGTGGGGCTACTCACTGACAATGGCTCAGATGATTGCAACATGGTAGATTCTACTAGAGGTACTCAAAACCTATGTTGTGATGTTAACTAGCTAATGGATAAAACCTACAAGTAATGATATTGGCTGTAATAAAAGAAAATTAACTAGCAAAAAAAGCTGGTTGATTTTAGCCCAAGGTCAGCCTTCATAAGCATAAACATGCTCAAAGGCTTTAATGTCCTCCATTCTGTTGTTTATTTAGATACAATCTATGCAAGAATGCATAAGTCGAAATGTCTTTCTGATCTAACATATTGCAGTGAGTAAGATATTGGTTTGCTCTGATTGAGCAACCTAATGATGTTACAGCCATAATATCCGGGGTGGGGGGGTAGGCTTTTTGTTGGGCCTTTAGATCAGTTCCATTTCAGACACTGCATGCTATGTGAATTCAAAAGGGGATGCTTAACAATGTGAGCAGCAAGAAATAATTGTTCTGCCAATAGAAATGAATATTTGATTGTCCGAACATGTCAACAATGGTTTGACCAGATTCCCTTTAATCTGAATGATCAACTTCTATCATTGTTGAGCTTCTGGGAAATGTAGTTGAGGAAAATTCAAAGTAGATTGCATGAGAATTAGCAAAACAGTTCAATTCAAGTCACAGTTTGATCATAAAATACTTTCATGAATGTGTTTAAACTTGGTCTGTTGGTCCCCCATTATCTGACTGCTTTTTAGTTTAATCAAAGAGTTACTTTCTGCTCATCACTGAAGACTAGACTTACTACCAAAGCTTTCTTCAGTAGAATCATCACAAGTGGGTTCTCTATAACTGTATCCAACAAAAACAACAATGCAAAGAGGGGAATCCATCCCCAAACCAGGAATACACCCATACAAAGTTATGCTATGTTTGGTGATACATGAAAGGTGTCTATTATGAAGTGTTAAACCAAAATGAAGCCATTAATGATGCAAAGTACTGTTGCACAAAAAATTATTGAACAGCCTCCCATCAGTGGTAATTCATAAAAAGGTGTTGCTCTTACACAATAATGCAAGACCACTTGTTGCCCAAGGAAAGGTTATGTTCAGTCAATATAAAAGTTTTGCTTCATCCATATTACTCTATCTGAATACCATTTTTCCAGGGGATATTCAAGTTATTTAAAGAGGAACACAGTTTATTAATTGTGAATGTTTCTTTGCTTCAAAACCTGAAGAATTTTACATCTCAAGGATCAACAATTTGCCAAATAGATGGGGGTTGTTATTCATAACATGGGGAAATAACATATTAAATATTTCGAGGGATGTTGTTTGATGCACATATCAATATTTAGAAAATTACATTTCACCATGATATTAACAGCAGTTTTCAAAACCAGCAGATGAGATTTACAATTTAGAAAAATTCTCTTCTTCAAGATGCATGTCAAAGTGCTGTTCAAGGAATCTGTCTCCTATTAACTTTGGTAGATTCTCTGTTCCATGTTGTATCTCTGTTAATAACATGTAGTTGGGCCTGTTAGGGTGTAGAAACATCCAAAATATATTATTTGATATAGTCTGTTGCTCAAAATGATAGTAGTAGCCAGCAAAGCCTACCCTATGTTGATCAAGAACAGTAGAAATAGATGGAACATACCTATAAATCACCTCTTCGGTCTTGTACACATGCCATGAGATGTTTTGAGTTGTCATGGGAAGCCTCATACCATCAAAGTGATCTTGAAAGTCCCTGCTTCATGGTCTGGACTTAAACTTAGAAAAATTCAAATACCTAAGATGAACATTATGTGTTGCTATTCTGTTTGAAAGATATATTTTCCTTATAAAAATTCTCAATTGCAACCATCAATCAACTTATTACATCCCATTTTTACTAGATAATCACCATCATTATCATTTAATGTACTAAGTTATCCAAGAGTTTATTTCTCATTCACTACATAACTTGTAGTATCTAGTATTTAGTATTAAATATTGTCAACAAATTATATAACTTCAAAATATACAGTGTGGATCAGTTTGGAAATGTAGATTTTAACATTGGCCAAATCTGAATTCTACAGTTTATGGTTGTCTCACTGCAAATTTTGGTTTGATGTTTTACATATATTGGATCGTCCCATAAATAATGCGGTTTTTTTAATTGCATGAACTAAAAGTAGGAGGGAGACAAGATAAACTACCTGCACCAACTTGCTATAAAAGCAGGTAGTCATTTTACCTTGTACTTTTTCTTAGTGCAAGTTTTGAAGAGTGCAGTTTGATTTTAATAATTATTTTTTCAAAGCTATAGTGGAAGTGACAAAGGAGCATATTTTACTTTATGAGTTCAATAAAGGCAACAGTGCAAGGAATATTAATGCAGTATAGGGATCAGACAATAAGCATAAGCCAGTGTTAATGGTGATTCCAGAAATTCTGAACCAGAAACAGCCTAGAAGATGAGCCTCATCCTAGAAAATCTGTAGAGTTTTATGAGGACATCCTTCAAATCCTGATAGAACAAAATCCCATCATAACTGTTGAGGAACTAGCAGAGAAACTTGAATTTGGTCATTCAAGTCAGTACTAGAAGAAAAACGACCATCTTTGGTTTCAAGACGAAAGCTGTTCTTCCATCAAGGTAATGCTCAGTTACATACAGCAAGGATGACATTCTAAAGGCTGGAGCAGTTTGAATGGGAAACGATGCCTCATCCACCATATTTGCCAGACATTGCCCTATCTAATTATCCTTTATTATACAGCCTTCAAAGTCATTTGGATAGAAAAAATATTAATTTTGTAGATGAGGTCAGAACAGTACTGGAGGAGTATTCGTCATCATGAACAAGTGAATTTTAAAAGAAGAGCCTTGCAAGTCTACCAGATAGATGGAAGCGTATTGTAGAAAATGGAGATTTTAGATTACAAAAGAACTTAGTTGATCTTAATTTTGAAAAATATAAGTAATATAAAAATACCACATTATTCATGGGATGACCCACTAAAATGACAGAATAATTTCAGAATATACCAGCTTTATTCAAAGTTCAGATTATTAAGAATGTTCCCAAATATAAGATAAAGACTTATAATACTAGGCTTTGCAGCTAAACTGACAAAAGATTGAGAATATGTGCTGATATTTAGTACAATAAACATGTACAACCTATACATTACAACATATCTTATAATAATTCTGCCTCTCATTGCGTTACTTGGTCCATTAGTAATGCTTTCAAATGATTAGGGAAAAAGAGGGGGAGAGAGAAGCAGCCATGATGTAAAGTAGAGGGAATGTAATTGTAATGCTTTCACATGATTAGTTGAAGGAAAAGAGAGGAGAAAAAGAGGATAAAGCAAAGAGACAGAAAGATGGAGAAAAAAAGAGAGAAGTGTCTGTGACATTAGGGGCAATGTTATAATTTTAGCAGAGGGGTGATGTTCTGATGGTGAGGTTAAAGGTAGAGCAAGAGAGATGATGGTGGTAAGATGGAGGTAGTGGTGGTGACTATAGTGAAAAGTGCATTTTTTAAAAATTGAACTAAGTTTTCTATATCACCTATCACTTAACACATGCGCAGAAGTTCAATTCCATGAAATATTCACGCTTATTTATGTGGCAGATGTACGCAATTTAACTAAAGGTTGAATCATATGTATGGGATACTTTTTTTTGTTTATAGGAAAAATAAGAGTGAATATTTATTTTATGAGTGCTGTGTTATTAAGTCTATAAAATTGTGCATAAAGTATATAAAGTGTACATATAATGTACATTAAGTAATTATCGTATTCCAATGGTTAGCAGATGAGCAACTAACTCAACACAGGCTACGCTATCTGGTTATTTTGACAAATTTTTCAGAAATAACCTAATAGGTTTACCATTAATTCTGGGAAATATTCACAGTTTAATAATTCACTAGTATGAATATAATTCATAAATTATCTCACTCATTTTGCATTTACATTTAGCTGAAGGCTACAGTGACAAGTATAAATTAACATACTTGTTACTGCCATGATACACAATAAATTTTAAATCAGAGAGCTATTATCTCTGTGGGCAACAAAAGGTCTCTCCCTGAGTGAAAGGCACATTGCATGATGTTTGTGTATGTACAGCAATGCTACATGATAGAGAGACATGGACCCTGAATACAGAGGATGTGCAAAGATCAGAGAGGAATGAAACTAGTATGTTCTGTGCATGTGCAATGTCAGTATGCATATATGATAAAGTGCTAATGTACTGAAAGAAAAATTAGGTGAAAGAGGAATGAGATGTAGTGTGCAAGAGGGAAGACTGCACTGGTTTGATCACACGATGCAGATGGATGAAGACAGCTGCATAAAGAAGTACCAATCACTTGATGTGGAATGAACCTACAGAAGAGGAAAACCCAGAAAGATAAGGGATGAAGTAGTGAAAGTTGATTTTAAGATATGGAACATCCATAAGGAGGAGATGACAAAGAAACAAGATGATTAGTGATCTGCTATGCTCAAGACAACCTGCCCAGCACAGCAGAAATGATACCCTAAAGACCACCTTGGTTATGCTTGTACATGTAGGGCCCTGCCCACCTCCTCAAGCATTTACCCCACATATCATCGCTTAATACATGTTGTTTCTCTGAGAGCAGAATAGGCATATATTACAATTCCCTCCATTGTGGTCACAATTCCATTTCTTATTATAATTCCTACCCATAATATTTTCACTGCTCACCGTCTTTTCGTGCTTTCTGCTCTCTCCATTCTTACTCCATGCTTTACTCTCTTCTTAATACCTCTTGCCATCACTCTCAAATCCTTCTCATATCTATCACCCACACCCCACTTACCATAGCACCAGTGATCCACTCCTCTGTCTCTCTCCATCACTTACTCCATGCACTTCTGCTCCACCCCCCGCAATCCACTCTATCTTGAGCTGTTCCAATATCCCACCACCACTTCTGTCTTCTTTCCAGCTACTCCCACCCACCCTTATATAATGCAGGGTTGTTTTGTACCTCTATTCTAAGGATGTTCTTCCATCACACTCTAACCTCTCAACATCTGACAGAACTTTCACCCCACCCACCCATTTAGTTGAGGAGGCCTTTTTTTTTTCTTTCTCCCCTTTTGTGTCTTCCTCTTCATTTTTTTCTCTTGCCTTACAAGCTAATTTTAGGAGAGAGTTTCAAACAGATCCACCTACATAACATTCCAACACAAGTTTGAAGCAGATGGAACTTTTGGGAATGTCTACAAGAAATGTTCTGGAAGACTGCAGACACTAATGACCTAATTATTAAGTAAACATATATTTCTACAAAAGATGCACTAAATTGAGGTTAATAAGTCTTCTAGAGCCCAAACTCAGCATGAAATTGTTATATCGAGAATGTTGCTTATTCTCTTTTGCTGTTTTAACATGTGGAGAGCCACTAGGCAAGAAGTACAGGAAATGTATTGTCAGAGTTCAAGAAAATGTGTGCTGCAAGTGAGTCTTCAGATAGGAATTTCAAAATCAAACCTCCATTACATTTTGAAATCGGTCACTGAAAAAGTTACATTCCAAGAATAGTCCATGTTCATAATGAAGATAATCCTGACTGACGTGTAGAATTTCACAAACAATACTTGGAAAGCTTGTTTGGGTTGATGAGGCTACTTATACATTAAATGACTCAACTGCCACAGTTGCACCTACTGGGGATTTGAGAATTTACATGTTATGAAGGAACATCATTTTAAATTACCAAGTGTTATAGTAAGTAGGCATCACTATAGAACAATGGAGACAAGTGCAGTTTGAACATGCAAAAACACACTTTTTGCTTTGTTATTTTCATGCCAAAATGAGTTTGAGCCAGAATTTCAAGAAACAGATGAACTAATTACTAAGTAAACATATATTTCTACAAAAAATGCACTAAATTGAGGTTAATAAGTCTTATAGAGCCCAAACTTAGCATGAAATTGTTGTAGTGAGAATGCTGCTTATTCCCTCTTGCTGTTTTAACATGTGGAAAGCCAATAGACAAGCCTAGCAGATATGCTTGTACATGTGTGGTGTTGGTGGTCGGTGTTATGGGCCGTGATGAGCTATGTGGTGTTGGTGGAGAGGATGACAGATGAGGTGGGCGGAAGTAGGGCTTGCAGGGGCTGGCGGAAGAGTGAAGGGCGCATGTGACGTCAGCGAGGAAGCGTGGTCAATTCCAGCATAGATGGCAAAGTGACAGGACGTGTTGAATTCGTGAGAGACCACTGATTTCGCCGAGGTAAGTCCTTTTGTATTTCTTTTTCCTTTTGTTTCTTTTTCTGTAGTCCTTTTCCTCCGTCACACTACAACATGTTAATTTCAATTTTCTTTGAGAAATATAGGTCAAATTCTGTTAATAAAAATTATATTGTGCAATGAATATATATTGTACAAGTCAGATATAATGTTTTACACCCTGATTTTGAATAGTTGGAATAATTTGTGTTAGTGTTTACATATTTGTTTTGGGTTTTTTCTCTCTCCTACTAATGAGTTACAGATGTTGTTAGCCTTTAATTTATGTTTTTAATGTTTAAAGAAAGAAATTAGTTTTCACATTTTGTTTGTTTTTTAATCTAGGTCTACATTCAATTCTTTGAAAGTTATCAGGTGGATGTGGGATGTGCTAGAAACAATAGCTAAATTTTCATTAAATCACACATCTTTCCATTTGAAAATGTTTTAAAAATCTCCGAAAAGGCATCTCCCATCATTTTTAAGTGTGTAATGCAAACAAAATTGGCCAAAATTACTCTGGAGGGAGGTGTGTGTGTGTGTGTGTGTGTGTGTGTGTGTAGGGGGGATAGAAAATAAATCATAAATTTTCCAAAATTCTTTTTCATAAAAAGCTTACCCCATCATTTCCAAGACCATGATGTAAAATCGCTGTCGAAATGGAGAATATTCAACTTATGTGGGTGTCCTGATCTGAAATTCTGCCATTTATTGCCATTAAAATTTTATTGAAATGTTCTCGTTCCAGAATCTCAGGATTTATTTAGTTCTATACCAACTACAAATGTACCAAAACTCATGTCCATGTAACTTGTATTTCTGAATTTTAATTAGGTGCAGGAGTGGCTGTGTGGTAAGTAGCTTGCTTACCAACCACATGGTTCCAGGTTCAATCCCACTGTGTGGCACCTTGGGCAAGTGTCTTCTACTATAGCCTCGGGCTGACCAAAGCCTTGTGAGTGGATTTGGTAGACGGAAACTGAAAGAAGGTCGACACACACACACACACATATATATATATATATTGGAGGTGCAATGGCCCAGTGGTTAGGGCAGCGGACTCGCGGTCATAGGATCGCGGTTTCGATTCGCAGACCGGGCGTTGTGAGTGTTTATTGAGTGAAAACACCTAAAAGCTCCACGATGCTCCAGCAGGGGGTGGTGATCCCTGCTGTACTCTTTCACCACTCTTTCTTCTGTTGGCCTGCTCGCTTAGCCAGCGGGGTGGCATCATTTGAAGGCTAAAACAATGCGAACGCATTGTGACCAGCAATGTGTAACTACATCTGATGGACTGGTTGTAAAAAAAAAAAAAAAAAAATATATATATATAAAAGCATCTGTGTGTGTATGTTTGTGCGTCTGTGTTTGTCCCCGATGGTGATGTGTTTATGTCCCCGTAACTTAGCGTTTTGGCAAAAGAGACCGATAGAATAAGTACTAGGCTTCCAAAGAATAAGTCCTGTGGTCGATTTGCTCGACCAAAGGTGGTGCTCCAGCATGGCCACAGTCAAATGACTGAAACAAGTAAAAGAGAAGAGAGATAAAAGAGGTCTGAAAACACTGCAAAACTACTAAAAGAAAAGTTTTCTTTCCAAGAACCCGGACAAAAATAGGCAACTGCTGTACCATGGTCACTATTAATTTGTGAAATTTGAAGATGATTATCACCTCAGTTTCAAAGATATGACATCACAAATATGGCTAATTATTGATTAGGCTAATTAGGCAAGATTTCAACCACTTCGCTGACCATTCAAATTACCATATTTCCTAAAATATTCACCCAAATTTCACAAATAGGTAGGTATCAGAATGTTTCTTTTTTTGGGGTACTCTCCAGGAAAAAGTACAGTAGAAATTACATTTAATATTTTCAAAAATTCATAGTGATACCTACAGTGAAGTGCAGCTTATCAAAAGTACTAATTAGATGGTTCTTTTTGCTGGTATTGTAACTAGTTCCATTTACTTGAATTTATTGCAACAATGTATCATGCTGAGCACTGAAGATGTCTTTGAAGATGTGGAGTTTTATTTCCAGCAAGATGGAGCACTTCAGCACTATGATGGTAATGTAAGGGCCTACTTTGATGAGATTATGTGAAACATGTGGATAGGACAAAGAAATTCATTAGAATACATTTCACGTTCACCAGACCTCACGCCATTAGACTTTTTTTTTTGTGATGGGGTAACTTAAAATACAAAATTTTACAAAACTTACAACAGTTCATAAATTGAGAGCAACCATTGAATGACAATGCACACAAATACCAAACCAAAATGTTTCTTTATGTTTGTAGTTTCACTGCTTCACTTTATCAGGAATGCCTGGACCACAAAAGTCATCACTTTGAAAACAAGTATTCATTAAAAAAAAACCAAATTTAGGAAGAAGTTAAAATAATAGACAGAGAACACCACTGGAAAATACGAAAACTAAAAGCAGCACATATGCTAGGACATAATGACCTCTTGAGCAGACCTACTGCAGATATGATTAGCATATAAGAAACAGTTTTAAGGAAGGATAGGAAAATATTAGATTTATGAGCCCTAAAATACACTCCATAATTGGCCACATATGGTGTAGTGGTTAAGAATGTGGGCTACTAACCCCAAGATTCCAAGTTCAATTCCATGCAGTGACCTTAATAATAATGATGATAATAATAATAACATTGGAAAAATACCTTAGGAATGAGAACCCAGGTTCCAAATTTCCCCAGAACACCTGATGAAGGCTGACGAGTATATCAGCCGAAATGTTCTGTTAACAAAGATGACAACAAATATCCGTCAGGTGTAAATAATGTATATATATATATATATATATATATATATATGTATACATACATGTATACATATATATATATATATATATATATATATATATATATATATATATATATATATATATATGTATACATACATGTATATATATATATATGTATACATACATGTTATTCTATATCTTACCCCGTCTGTCTTGATAGACAATGGGTTGCGCCAAGGGTGGGGCCTACTTTGATGATGTGCAGCGTCTGGTGTGACTGAACAGTCCAATTCTAGAGTGGCAGTCCTTGGTACATTTGCTGCACACGAACATCGATGGGTACGTGTGGGGTGTTGCTGCAGTTGTCTTCCTCCTGTCCCGCCTGTCCAACCACAGCTGTGCTCTCCTCTCCTCAGCCATGGAAACGCCTTTCCTCACCGTCCGACGCCAGGCAGAGCGGTCAGCAGCTGTTTCCTCCAACGTGTCCACACAGATGTTGGCAGTCCTCAGGTCGCGCTTGCACACGTCCCTGTATCGTAGCTGTGGACATCCCTTGGGTCGGGATCCCGTGGTGAGTTCGCTGTACAGGATGTCTTTAGGCATGCGACCGTCCTGCATGCGGCAGACGTGTCCGAGCCAGCGCAGTCGTCTCCGCACGAGGAGGGCATACATGCTTGGCATATTAATCTGTTCCAGGATGACTCTGTTGGGTACTCGGTCCTTCCAGGAGATGCCAAGGATCCATCGAAGACACCGCATGTGGAAGCCGCTGAGGCGGCATTCCTGCCGGGTGTATATATATATATATACATGTATATATGTATATATATATATATATATAATATATATATATATATATATATATATATATATATATATATCCACATATATATACATATATGCATATATATAAAAACAGAACACAAAGCATTTTTTTTATTTCATTTGATGCATATACCCTCTCACCTCTGCTACTAGCTGCTTACACTAGCTGCTACTAGGTGCTTACACTTATCAAGTATTCACCCTGAATTTATTGTATAGATATATATATATATATATATATATATATATATATATATATATATGACAAGCTAAGTAACGTTTTTGATATATTATTTGGATTTTGAATCGTTTTGGGTTTGATATTATTATTATTGTTATTATTATTGTTGTTGAAATATTATTTTTATTTATAGTTTCTTGATTGTTATTAGTTATGATATCTATTTATTTAATATGATTTAGTATTATTTTTATAAAGGGATTTAACGCATTACATATAATTTGATTTGAGAATTACTTTTGTTAGACTATATATTATTTAATAATTAGGTGGTATTTTTATCATGTAGTATTACATTTATGTGAACTAGTTTTTATATTAATTAATATTTTGGTCAACTTTATTATTGTGTGAAATATTAAATCTATAGATACTACTATTTTACTTGCTTCAGTCATGTGACTGTGGCCATGCTGGAGCACCGCCTTTAGTTGATCAAATCGACCCCAGGACTTATTCTTTGTAAGCCTAGTACTTATTTTATCGGTCTCTTTTTTGCCGAACCACTAAGTTACAGGGACGTAAACACACCAGCATCGGTTGTCAAGCGATGTTGGGGACACACATACATACATATATATATATATATATATATATATATATATATATATATATATTGTTATATTTCGGAATGGTCATATTGCCAGTTTAGCCAATAAAAACACACGCACTATATATTTGGTGTTATTTTGCTTCAGTGATATTTATTTTTTACATTAATCTTAATCTTATTTCGGCCAAAGTTCTTTCGTCACACTCCTGTGACCGCATCAGTGGTCCTTTGTTTTCTTCTCACTTATTTGTGTCTCTCCTTACTAACCGTCAGCCATTTTGTATTTCTATTGTATGTCTTCATTTGCGCATGCTTATATCTCTATGTGCGTCTATGTTTATTTAGTGTGTGTGTGGGGGATGCCTGTAATATTTGTATCTTCTGTTAATATACATTCTTGTAATTTGTATTTTGTATTTTGTATTTTGTATTTTGTTTTTTTGTTGTTGTTGCTTTTGTTCTAATTTTGTTCATGTGTTTACATCCACCCATTATTATCAGTACATATGCTTGTATGTATGTATAACAACAATATTAGTAATAATAATAATAAATCTAATCGAAAAAAAAAAAAAATATATATATATATACACACATACACACACATATACACATATACATATATATATATATATATATATATATATATATATATATATATATATATACATACATAGATATATATACATATATATAGTTATACATTTCTATTTGTTTATTTATCTGTGTATTTATTATTTTTCAAGATCCTCTATCGTCATATGTTGTGGTGTGTGCTATTGCTCCATTCTAGTTTTCTATTCAGGCTAGGTTTATTTTCTATTATATGTGTAGCTTCTGTAATTTGTCTAATTGTTGCATCTGTTCTATGTGTGGACAATATCTTAATCTCTATGTTATAAAAAATCTTGCACAACAAATATTTAAACGTATATATATATATATATATATATATATATATATATATATATATATATATATACATATATACGATGGGCTTCTTTCAGTTTCCGTCTACCAAATCCACTCACAAGGCTTTGGTCGGCCCGAGGCTATAGTAGAAGACACTTACCCAAGGCGCCACGCAATGGGACTGAACCCGGAACCATGTGGTTCGTAAGCAAGCTACTATCACACAGTCACTCCTACACCTACTACATATATATTAATAATATATTTAGTTTATATTATGGGCTTGTGTATATTTGAACCATTTCCTATTTTAAATTCCATTATTTATGACTTGTTTTAGCATTGGGTGTGTTAATTATTTTTATACATTTAAAATCCAGTTATTTTAATTTAATCGATAAGCTTAGCAACGTTGTTTGTTTATTAATATTATTTGGATTTTGTATTATATTGAGTTTGATTGATGTTATTATTATTATTGTTATTGACCGATTTGTAGTGGACTGTCGGTTATAGTTGAATGTCTTCATGGTGTATTGTTCATTTGTTCTAATATTTCTCGTATCTTTCTTTAATTTATGGGGCTTAGATGTTTTTCGTATTTTTCATTAGTAAATAGTTTTCGCCATTTTCATTGATAATTTATTCTATTTGTTTTCACTAAGACTTCACACATTTAATTTTTATAAACACTAAGACCTATATATTTTTTTACGTTTAAAATTCAGCTATATTTTTTCCTCTGACAATCTAAGTAACGGTTTTTGCTTATAAATATTATTTGGTTTTTGAATTATGTTGGGTTTGATTATTATTGTTATAATTGTTGTTGAAATATTATCATTTTTATATATATTGATAGTTATAAGTTATGATAGTTATTAATTACGATATCTATTTATTTAGAATGCTTTATTATTATTTTTATAAAGGGATTTAACGTATTACATATAATTTAATTTGAGAATTAATTTTGTTAGACAATACATTATTTAATAATTAGGTGGTATATTTATTAAGTAGTATTACATTTAAGTAAATTAGTTTTTATATTAATTGATATTTTGGTCAACTATATTATTGGGTGATATATTAAATCTATAGATACTACATATATATTAATTATATAATTAGTTTAAATAAATGGGTATGTCTATATTTGAACCATTTATTTTTGATTCCAGTATTTATGGCTTGTACTAGCATTGTGTATATTAATTTATTTTAAGGTTTGTAGTATTAATTGCTTAATGGGTATTAGACTGTATTTGGATGTTTATTAAATAAATATATTAATTAATAATCTGATTTATGTATATAGTTTAAAGTGTTGTATTTAGTTTTCACTTAATGTATATTTTGTATCTTATATATATATATTTTAAAAGATTTTTATGTATATTTATTAATTAATTCTTTTATTATTGTAGTTATTTTTAACCTGATGAGTGGCTATATTTATATTGAAGTGATTTTAATACTACTACTAATATTTTTACTATAATCATTTCTTAAATATAACCACGAAACATGTCATTATTCTACCAAATATATTAGTTTTATTTATTATTTTGCACTTAATCATCGGTTTCTTTTTTTATCTAAAATTTAATATTTCTATTATATGTAATTTTCTAGATGGTGTAATTTAATTTTTCATTTTGAATTGATAAAAGGTGGGTTTTTTCTAATTTATATTTATATATATATATTATATATTTTGTGAAATTTGATTTAGTATTTCTAAATTGAATTTTTCCCTGTAAGTTTGGAATAATATTCCCTCAAATTATTATTATATATACATATATATGCACATATATACATGTATATATACATATGTACAGACACTTACAAAAAAAAATATATATATATATATATACATGTACATATATATATGTATATACAGACATGTATATATACATGTAGATATATATGTATATACACGTGTATATATATATATATATACATATATATGCATATATATATATATACATATATATATATGTATATATACATATATATATACATGTATATATATATATATATATATATATATACCTATATATACATGTATATAGATTATTTTATTTATTAGGGACTAAAAATTCCGGCGTCACAGGGATTCAAATAAATTGAATTATTCTCAATAAGGAAAGATGTGTTATTTAGAGATAGAAGTCCCCATGCAATTCATCAAATCCTAATATACATCATACCATATCATAGAATTTCATTTTAATACTTACTATTTCAGTTCCAAATTTCTCTTTTACACTTGTTTCATGAGGTACGTTTAACGTTCCTTAGACACTCAGTCTTTTTCAGAAACATGTCTTAACTGCAACCCCAACTTGGGTCATTGTTGGTGGTATGTATATATACACAGGAGATATATTTTGGAGTTTACAAAGAATTTTAGATGAACCGATCTGTTTCACCATTTTATCATTTTCTGTGAGGCTAAAAGGCTGTTTACTATTTTAAGGGACAGTGTGGGAGGTTGGTTTGTGTGTGTGGGGGGGGGAGCAATGTGGAATTGAAAGGATTTTTTTGTTTCTCTTTCAAGGTTAGTCTTTCATGGTTCAGTGGTTTTGGGAACTGGTCTTAGAGGTCAGAATAGTGTGTATATACGTGTTTGTGTGGGGACCGTTTTTGATTGGTCCCAGGGTTTATTGTGGTGTATGTAAATGTGTCTGTGTGTTTAATATTTGGTAGGATGGTGTGCACACAAGTGTGTGTATATGCGTTTGTTCACGTGTGCATCAGACAGACAGCACACACACTCACATAACACAAAAAACACACAAACATACACACAACACCCTAACAAATATTAATCACACATACACGAACGTGCACACATATACACACACCATCCTACCAAATATTAAACACACAGAGACACATTTACATACACCACAATAAACCCTGGGACCAATCAAAAACGGTCCCCACACACACCATTCTGACCTCTCAGACCAGCCCCAAAACCACTGAACCATGAAAGACTTTTTGAACTTATAATTTTCTTTGTATATATATAGACACTTCCAAACAAACATGATTTTTAATGAAATCCTAATATTTTTAATGAACTTTTTAATATTTTCTCAAGATTTTTCCTTATAAACTGTTTTTAACATTTTCTTATTATTATCAAAGAATGTATATATGTATTGTAATATTTTGTGACAACCAGTACTTAATACAACAAAGCTTTTACATTTTACTTTTGACAATCTTTTTCTAAAAAAGTGAAACTGGTCAAGTGAATCTTTCAAAATTGCATTTTCAAACCTTCTTTCATATATATACATACATATATATATATGTATATACATGTATACATATACATGTATATATTTATATATATATATATATATGCATGTATGTATATAAATATATATACATGAGGAGATTCATTATAGATATATTGGAAACAAAATAAATTTATTATAAATTCATACGTGCATTTTGAAAAACAATGCAAAAATGTGAGAAAAAATTTTAATCATAGTGATTATAATTATAATTTAAAATAAAAAATTAAAATTAAGAATAAAAATAAAATTTAATGTATGCATCGTCATTCTCATCAGTGAGGAATCTTTTGAAGGACATCTTTTTTCGATTTTTTTTTCAATTGCCTACCCTGGCAAATTTTTTTAGTGGAGAAATTCTGTTGAACACACTGGCCTACCCTGTCTTTGATCGCTGTCTCTCTTTGAAAAAAACTCTTTGGTTTTGTCTCTGCTTTCATTCTCAAACAGTCTTGTTCATCAGCTTTAAGCTTCTGGTAAATAATATATATTTACTTGTTTTTCAATAATATTATGATGTATATGTATAACCCTCTATGGCTTTCTTATGCTAGTGAAATTGTTACATTGTACTCTAATAAACACGTGGCCCTGTTTACACTGTATTTCGTCTAGAACGTTTATTATTATTTTTTTAAACACACCCATTAGATTCTTATGTCATAGTTTCACTGCACCTATACACTTGCATACACACTGATATATATTTATTTTTATTCTTTGTCTCTCTCACCATTATTATTGTCGATATCATTATTTCTCTCGTTCACAACTTGGTTTGTAAATTACCAGATTTCCCTTATTGCCCCATCTGTGTTCTCTAATTGCATCTTATTTTTTTTATTTTATTATATTTTTATCTCATTTTACTTCATCTTATTAAACTTTTTTGATGTCCTTCATAAGATTCCTCACTGATGAGAATGACAATGCATAAATTAAATTTTATTTTCAATTATAATTATAATCACTATGATTTAAATTTTTTCTCACATTTTTGCGTTGTTTCTCGAAACATACGTATGCATTGAATCCAGTTTTATAATAAATCTATTTTGTTTCCAACATCTTTTCTCCATTTTTTAAAATATTTGTTTATGGTATATTCTTATACCTATAACAAATCTCTTCAAATATTATTTTCATATTCTTATTACCTGTTTTGGCTGATTTTCATGAATATGATGAATCCTTATTAGAAATCACCTTTTCTCTTTTTGGATCTCCCAAAAAGTTTCACTTGTTCTTTCTAAACTTACCTTTTCTAAATATATATACATGTGTATATATATATATATATATATATATATATATAATATATATATATATATATACCGAAGTAAACACATAAATGTGAAACAAGGTGGAAAAAAGAGTACTCAAATACCAGTGGTAGAGTAATATGCTTTATTTAAAGCAGCAGAAAATTCAACAAAACCTGTTACTCTGAGTTTCATGTTGCCGTTCATCGGACTGTTACATACATAGATATATGTAAGGATCACACATGAACTAACATACTGAATATTTCAGAAATAGATGCTAAATGTTTTTTGAACTGAAGATCGCAGAGCATGTTTGTCAAGCAGTGTGAAATCAATTGGTATTGAAATATGAATACTTATCAATACATTCAAAGCAAAGATAAGCCTATTTCTCACATTTTCATTGCTCGTGTGTATCTTTGTTGTAATTTTTATGGTGGCTTTCGGAGCAATGGCTCTGATTTTAGCAAGTGGTACTATATACCATACTTAATCTTAAATTACATTATATATACACACATATATTATATATATATACATACATCTATATATATATATACATACACACACATATCTACTACATATATGGAAAATCGGTGTTAGCCAACTCCTGCTACATCATTTTATTGATTTTGATGAAACCTGACATGTGAGTAGAACTTGTCTGGAAACCTTGTGACATGCTTAGATTGTTGAAAAAAATCAATACGGCCCCTGGCAGGGATCTTTATATCTACCTCATACAACTAATTTTTTTTAAGCACCCAAGGGAAATAACCCATAGCACCTGCAGTTACAGTTGTTAGTTTTTATCAAGGCGATCAATATTTGATTCTCACAATCAGCAGACTTAATTCTGCATTTTACTACTCACAGTTTTCAACTGCTAAAGCTTACTATTGCACTTTCTTGATGCACGTACACTTTCAATGACCATAACTCCAATAATTCTGCATTTTTCCAGTTAAATGTTTCTGGTGAGAGTACATAAATTTTTGATTCTAGATTCAGTGGACCTCATTCTTGAAATTAGTCTCTAGGCATTTTCAACCTGACCATAAGTTTTATAGAATATTTAATAGAAGAATGCTTAAGATCAGCTATTCTTGCTGCAGAAACTTCGCTTCTTTTGTTAACCAACACAACAGTAGGTTAATTGCTAATAAGTATAGTGCCAGTTCTCTTAAAAATTGTAATTGCAAAGATGGGTCCTCCTGTCCGTTGGAAGGGAAATGTCTGGAGAAAGGAATCATATAATGAGCCAAGGTGCAGATAGAAGGCTCACGCGAATATAGAACTTCTGAAAATTCTTTTAAAACCCAATTCTATTATCATAAAATTCCTTTAGATACCCTGAAAATAGGATGAAGACCAGCCTGGCAAAATATGTCAGGGAATTAAAAGAAAAAGATGCCCGAACTTTCAACATGACACGAGTATTTTGGATAGAGCTGCATTGTACAGGCACGGTGCGCATAAAAGAACTATCAAATGTGATCTATGTCTACTGGAGAAATATTTTTATTTTATACCAAGATAATAATTCTTTAAATCAAAGAAGCGAACTCTTGAAATCCTGCAGACACACAGCTAAATTTAAAATGTTGACTAGCAATATCCCATATGGATAGCATATATTTTTGATTCTTGGACTAGTTTTTGATCACACTGTTGGATTTGTTTTGTATTATGCATGATTTATTCCGCATCACAAAGTTTTTGTATATATTTTAGCATATTTCTTAAGGAAAACATTTGACTGTTATGTACAAATATTATTTTCTTGTTTAGGATTCTGCTTTTTTTTTTTTATTTTATTGTATTTTCTAAACCCATTTTAATTGTTTAATTTATAGATAATTTGATATAGAGTGTTGTATTTTGCATGTCTTTTATCAAAATTTTATTATTATGCACTCAGCAATTTTTTAAATAATTTTGTTTGTATATACGTCAAGACCT
The DNA here is from genome assembly GCF_006345805.1 of Octopus sinensis. NCBI lineage: Eukaryota > Metazoa > Mollusca > Cephalopoda > Octopoda > Octopodidae > Octopus > Octopus sinensis. Next base: position 27,393,878 of record NC_043006.1, on the reverse strand, counting down.
AGACATGTTTTTATGTGAATATTTATATTGTTGGCATGCATATGTATTCGTATGTATGCCTCTATGTATATGCATAAGTAAGCGTGTATGTTTATACTTATGCATGTATTCACTTGAATTTGTGTGGATGTGTATTTATGTACTTATCTCTATATATTTATATATGTGTTCTTATAGGTGTATTTACTGCTAATATACACTTTTATATACACATGTATACATAATTTTATTTTGTGAAAGTTCGTTACGCATATTAAGACTTTCTGTTCTTTCATGACGGAAAAATATTTTTTTTGTCCCCCATTCGTTACTTGTATAGATTCCTGTAACTTTACACCCCCTCCCCTTCTCTTACTGACTTCTTTAGGTATCTGTTGCTTATAAGATTGTTACCTTTTCTTTTTCTCTTTCTTCCTCTCTGTGTTTTACTTCTAGTCTATGTATACACCAAGTGATTTTTGCATGCGGGCAAGATTGCGTATACATATGTATATGTGTATTTGTGTGTATATTTATGTCTTGCATTTATATGTCTGCATATGTATGTGGTCTGTTTATTTTGATGTATGTATGTAGATTGATGGTTTAGTATGTGTATATACTGTTATGAAATATTTTAATTTTTAATGTGTTAATTAAATTATATTTCTATATAATTAATGACAATATGTATTTTGAATCCTACTTAATATAGGATAAAATTTCTTTCAGAAAAAATTTTTATCCTATATTAGTAGTAGATTTATTACGATTTACTTAGGGACTAGTAACCACTATAAGCTGTGGTTCAGAATAGTTCACACGTGTGCTGAGGCTGGCTAAAAGATTTTACATTTAGATATAACTGGGGTACTTATATGTACTCATGACTCTTGCTTGTGCTTTTTTCCATGGGTGCATGTAAGTATTTCATTTATTTCTTAACGTATTTTCTACTGAAGAGGGAAGAATCCATAGGATTAATCCCAAAATTAATTCAATATAGAAATAACAACTTTTTTTTTAAAATTCTGTTAGCTAGCTTTCCTCCATTTCAGCACGATGTGTATTTATAGTGAACGTAAAATGAAATGTGGAAATTGACGATTTAAAGTCTGTTATCAGCATATTGGCATAGAAATAATTTTTCTTTTGCCCTTCATTTTTATTTTATCTAGTTTCAGCTCACAAGCTGTGGCCATGCTGGGGCACCGCCATTCGGTGTTACTACAAGATTTTACACAAATACTAGAACTGGGCACCACCGCCCTTGTTTATAATTTTAACCTTTAAAGGTATTTTAATATGCTGCCACTTTTGATGAAATTTTTTTTCTGAAAAAATTTTTATCCTATATTAGTAGTATATGTGTGTGTGTATATGGCATGGCTGAGAAGTTTGTTTCCCATTCGCATGGTTCTAGGTTCAATCCCACTATATGGCACTCTGCACAAATGCCTTCAACTAAACTTTGGCCTGACCAAAGCCTTGTGAGTGGATTTTGTCGATGGAAACTGAAAGAAGCCTACTGTATATGTATGTGCATGTGTGTCTGTGTTTGTCCACCACCACTGCTTGACAACTTGCGTTGATGCATTTATAAATGATGGAGTAAGTACCAGGATTTAAAAAGAAAAGGAAAAAGTACTGACTAAAATTCTTGTCCCAGCATGGTTGCAGTCAAATGAGTGAATCGAGTAAAAACGACAAAAGGTATATAAATATATGTGAAGAAAGACTTTGACAGAGAACATCACTCAGTGATATGGTGGTCTCTGCAGAAGCTAGGGATAGATGAATGGCTTGTGAAAGCAGTACAGTTCATGCACAGGGGTGTTGTTAGAAAGCTAAAGGTTAGTCAGGAGTACAGTGATGAATTTAGTGAAAAGGTAGGTGTTCACCAAAGCTCAGTCCTCAGTTCCCTCCTATTCATCATCATCCTCTAGGCCATAACAAAGGAACTTAACATCAGCTGCCCATGGGAACTATTATATGCTGATGATCTTGCTCTCATAGCAGAATCTGTAACAAAACTAGAAAAGAAATTCCAGGTGTGGAAGCAAAACCTGGAATCAAAGAGCTTTTAAGTTAACAAAAACCAAAGCCATCATAAGCAAGAAAACAGAGAGGACCCTATCCACTTAGGGTAAATGTTCAATATGTAAGTAAGATGTAGGCAGGAATTCCATTCTGTGTATCCTGTGCAAAAGGTGCAGTGGAATAAGAGGAAAGTCAATATAGAAAGTATGGTTTGTATGTGGAAGATGCACAGGAGCCATAAAATTTGCAGATACATGAGAAACTGATTTTCTTGTATGCTTCAGAGGCTCTCTAGAAGTTGTGGATAATTTCTGCTACCAAGGTGACCTAATTAGCAGTGGAGGTGGATGTACCAAAAGTGTAATTGCTAGAATAAGAATAGGATGGAGAAAGTTCAGAAAGCTTTTAGCTCTGTTGGCAACCAAGGTCCCTCTCTCCGAATGAAAGAAAGGTTATATGATGTGTGTGTACAAAGAGCAATGCTACATGGTAGTGAGACACGAGTCTTGAATGCAGAGGACATGCAAAGACCAGAGAGGAATGAAGCTAGTATGCTCTACAGAATGTGCAAATATCAGTGTACATGTGTGACAGAGACCTAGTTTATTGAGAGAAAAGTTAGGTGCTATAGGAATTAGATGCAGTGTACAAGAGAGAAGATTGTGTTAGTTTGGCCATGTGATGCATATGGATGAGGACAATTGCACAAAGAAATGCTGATCACTTAGTGGATGGCACTTATGAGAGAGGAAGATATAAGATGAAGTACTGAAGACTAAGCTTTACGAAGGAGATGACAAAAGACCAAGGTATGACGCCGTGTTGTACTCAAGACCTGCCCACCAGTGCAAAATTAATATCCTAAAATCACATTGGTAATGCTCGACCATGAGGGGTTCTGCCCAACCACCATTTCCCCTACACATTTCATCCCCTTATGCCTACCACAAGCACATACATCTCCCAGCTTTCTCAGTTATCAGTCTTCCCCACCCCAAATCACTTCCATTTCCCATTATCTTCCTCTGCCTACTGTCTCTACCAATTACGTTTTTTCTCGCTCCTGGGCTGTTCTCCATCATTAACACCTTGCTTATCTGCTATCATCCTCAATGCCCTCACATATCTACTGTAATCCCCATCCCAGAGCCGCCTCTCCTATATTTCTCTCCATAATTTGCTACAGTCACCTCTATATAACTTCACCTATTCTCACTACCCACAAAGCCCCTAAAGAATATGTCTTGACTTATCTTCACCTTCATTTCTCTCAGTGTTGTTCTTCTTTACTTACTCACCCTCCTTCCCTTTCCAACCAGGGTACCCATGTATCTACAGCAAGACACCTATCTGTTTTTCTATACCTTTAATTTCTCAACTGGCACAAAACTACCCTCATCTCAATACTGCTCCTCACTCCCAGTTAAGGGGGTTTTGCTTTTATCTATCTCTTTTTTTGTTTTGCTAGGTACTTGGTGACCCTGATGGTGATGGTGCCATGTAAGAAGCACTGGTGTTGGTGCCTGTAAAAAGTACCAGTACACTCTAGAAAGAGCAACCAGTTGTAGAAACCATATTAAAATGGACAATGGAGCCTGGTACAGCTCCGGTCAAACTATCCAACCTGTATCAGCATGGAAAACAGACATGGATGTTTTCACCTTGAGAGATCCTCTAATATAGACATATGGTGCTAAGAGCACAGACATGTTGCTAGTAGATGAGAACTGTTTCTCATAGATTTGGTTGGTATGCTGCCACTGAGGAAGTGAAGTACACCAAAATCACATTATCTGGCAGTTCTAGTGACCATGCCAGACAGTTCTTGTCTGCTAGAGATATCTGTGCTCTTAGTACCATATATCTATATGAGAGGATCTCTCAAGACAAATATCACAGCATTTGGTATTCTAATAATACATCCATTTTAAGTAGGATATAAAGATTGCCATCCAGTGTTAATACTGCTTCCAATGTTAATGTTTATTTTTATACTTACATATATATCAACATCATCATCATCATTGTTTAACATCTGCTTTCATGGCACAAGCACAGGCAAAGTCAGTTCTGGCATGGGTTTTACAGCTGGATGCCCTTCCAAATGCCAACCACTTTACACTGTGGATTGGATGCTTTTTAAGTGGCACCAGCACTGGCAAGGTCATCAAGTAACTCACAAGACAAAGATCCTTTGAGAGGGGAGGGGGCATTGGAGGAGGTGATCTTGTGTCAGATGATGAAAGGTAAGACAGAGATAGAAACAGGTGTTTTGCTGTAGAGGAGGTACGTGGTTACCTGGTGAGTGAGAGAGAGAGAGATCAAGAATGAGGACAGAAACAGGTGTGCTGTTGTCAAGGAGATACATGGTTACCCAGCCTGAGGGAAGAGCAGAAGGAAAGAGTGAGAGACAGCAAGAGTGCAAGAGAAAGCAGGAGAGAGATGGTGGCAAAATGCTGGGCATACTTGTAAGGGATGGTCAAGTAAAGGAAAAAGATAGATAGATGGTGGGAAGTGCCAGGGTATACCCATCAAGTACAGGGGTTATAATACAAGTGGCAGAGTGTTGCCAAAGAAGTGTGAGCAGAAAGTGGGGGAGGAGAATGCAGTGAGTGGTGAGAACCTGGGTATATACGGATGGGGTAGAGGAGCTACTGGATAGCAATGATACAGTGAACAGGGCTGTGAGGACAGGTTTGGGGAATGAGAGATAAGCATAGTGCATGAAAGAGATGTAGCTTGGTTTGTTGGAGTAGGATGTGTGAAAGTTTTCTTGTTATGTGTGGGTGGAACACAGTGCGTCCAGAACTAACTCAGTTTCACTGACATGGGCAGGTCTTCCCAAGAACCTCATACACACACACAAGTATATTGAAAGATTGTTATATCACCAATGTAAATATATCTGTGGTAATATAAAATATGATGTTGGAAGATTGTTATCACACTTTTATCTTATTTTCTGTGCAAATACATTATTATTTTGTTTTTTTTTTGTACAATGACATTTGATATAGTTAATGTCCAGTATAAATACATGCATGTTTAGTAAAGTGACTTTTTGAGAGAAGGATTTAATATAGATATCAGTTGTATGGTTTTTGTTCTGATATACGTGTCTAGTTAAACTATTTACCTGTATGAATATGTTTGTGGGTAGTTAAGTTACCTCTCTGAGAAAATGATTTACCACAGATATCACAGTTATATGGTTTCTCTCCTGTATGAATGCGTTTATGTTTAGTTAAGCTACTACTTGCATAGAAGGATTTTCCACAGACATCACAATTATATGGCTTCTCTCCTGTATGAATACGTTCATGAGTGGTTAAGTGACTTCTTAAAGAGAATGATTTACCACAGATATCACAGTTATATGGCTTCTCCCCTGTATGAATGTGTCTGTGAATTGTTAAGTGACTTTTTTGAGAGAATGAGTTACCACAGATATCACAGTGATATGGCTTCTCTCCTGTATGAATGTGTTTGTGTGTAGTTAAGTCACCACTTCCAGAAAATGATTTACCACAGATATCACAGTGATATGGTTTCTCTCCTGTATGTAAGCGGTTGTGTTTAGTTAAGTTAGATTTTTGTGAAAATGATTTACCACAGATATCGCAATGATATGACTTTTCTCCTGTGTGAATGCGTTTGTGTTTACTTAAGACGCCATTTTCAGAAAATGATTTACCACAGATATCACAATGATATGGCTTCTCTCCTGTGTGAAAGCGTTTGTGAGTAGTTAAATTACTTCTTGCTGAGAATGACTTGCCACAGATATCACAATGATACGGTTGCTCTCCTGTATGTATACGTCTGTGAGTAGTTAAGTTACCACTTTGGGAAAATGATTTACCACAGATATCACAGTGATATGGTTTCTCTTCTGTATGAATGTATTTATGAGCAGTTAAATGACTTTTTACAGAGAATGATTTACCACAGATATCACAGTGATATGGTTGCTCTCCTGTATGAATACGTTTGTGGGTTGTTAAGTTACTTCTTGCTGAGAATGATTTACCACAGATATCACAGTGGTATGGTTGTTCTCCTGTATGAAATCGTTTGTGCTTGGTTAAGGTAGATATCTGTGAGAATGATTTACCACAGATATGACAGGGATATGGTTTTTCTCCAGTATGAATGCGTTTGTGTGTAGTTAAGGCACTTCCTTCAGAGAATGATTTACCACAGATATTGCAGTGATATGGTTTCTCTCCTGTATGAATGCGTTTATGTATAGTTAAGCTGTGATTCCGAGATAAGGATTTACCACAGATATCACAGCTGTGTAATTTCTCACCTGTATGAATGCATTTGTGATTAGTGAAGTTACTATTCACAGAAAATGATTTACCACAGATATCACATTGATAAAGTCTTTTTCCTCTATGAGTATGTTGGTGAGTCGTTAAATTATTTTTTCTAGAGAATGACATTTTACAAATTTCACAGCTATGTGAAGACTTTCCTATTTCTTTCAACATTTCATCTGATAAACCAATCTTTTTAGACTATGTTTTCCATGTAATCGGATTCTTAAATAATTCATTTTCCATAATTTTTCTTCTCTCACCACAATATGTAGAGGTATTTCTACTTTCTGTTTTAATATTTTATTCTTAACAAGTATTTTTACTGTTCTATTTTCATCAACAGTTATGTTTGCTGAGATTTGAATATGCAGGAAACTTCATTTTGAATTTGCCCAAGTTTAATTAAGAACCTAGAATCATGTACCAATTCCAGACAGAGAAGCAGAAAAATTATGTCATTAATGTTACTCATAAAAAATATTTCACAATATTTCAACCATATATTTATATAATCAGGGTTAAATCTGTTCTGTATAAAGTCTTTCTTTAGTCATTAAAAGATAATAGATATTATGTGCTTGCAGTAAAATGTTATTTTATGTCAACTTCATCTGGCATTCTGAAATAATAAAGAAACAGTATAAGATATGGAAGATACTTAAAAAGTAGAAATTCAATAGTGGCAATTTGAATACATTTCTATATTGATAACCTTTTGAAACAAATCTTTACCAAATGACTGAACTTTACATCATACAAGCTTATATGAAGGCTATATTTTTTTTATTCATATAAGCCATGCAGCAGCAGCCATGCTGGAGTAGCATTGTATATTTACAAACTACATGTACTTTCAGAGTTCTTACAATTATATACTACAGAATAATGAATGATAGCATTCTCTCTCTCCAAAAATGTAACTATTCATTACATGGCTAATGTTCAACCATATGTCTGTCTTACACATATTATCAAAAAAATCTCCATAACAGCCATCCAGTCTGTTCTTTTAGATATTGTATATTGAGAATTATATTAGTTGATGTATTCAGTCATTCTACAACAGGATGCTATTTCAGAAATTTTTGGTTGCCACTTTTGAGACATCCTCAGAAATTAAGATCAGTCCTCACAGAAATGAAGATGATTTTTATGAGGATTGACTGATCATCATCATCATCATTTAGCGTCCGCTTTCCATGCTAGCATGGGTTGGACGGTTCAACTGGGGTCTGGGAAGCCAGAAGGCTGCACCAGGTCCAGTCTGATCTGGCAATGTTTCTACGGCTGGATGCTCTTCCTAACGCCAACCACTCCGTGAGTGTAGTGGGTGCTTTTTACGTGCCACTGGCACAGGTGCCAGATGGGGCTGGCAAACGGCCACGGATGGATGGTGCTTTTTACGTGCCACCGGCACGGGGGCCAGGCGAGGCTGGCAATGCTGTGGAAAGCAAACTATCAGAGCTATTCTTGTGTCTTTCCTTCAGCTGCCCTCCTTCATTAACAAAGTCAATTTTCACAACTGTAGTATGAACATTTCTACTATTACAGATTCCCTTGTGAATGCCTCAATAATAATCTTGAGGACATAGCAATGTCTCTAGTGACAGTGTCCTTCATTCAGTGCCTTGGAGCAGCAGCTTAGGATGCATTTGAAGGCCCTTATCTTAGAAAACAGAGGGCATACAAATTTTTTCACTATGCTCCATGTACATTTGTTGGATGAACTGCTCCTCTGCTTCCACTTCATCCAAGCAACCTGTTTCTGAACTGCCACCACTCTACTTGCCTGCATTTTACTTTTTACTGGTCATGTCAAATCAGGTTGTTGTGCTTGAGTTCAGCCCTAACCTGTACCACATTCCCAAAAAGGGATTTATGTTTCAGCTGTTCCTTTGCCTCGTGGACTGCCTTCAACTTATCAGAAATCTGAGAGAGAGAGAGAGAATCTTTTTATAGTAAGAACTAAGTTTTAAAAATCTTTCATTTGGTGAATAAATTTAGATATATTCATAATACTGTTTTATTATATTAAAGAACTTTATGTTGTTTCGTTTTTGGATTTGGTATGCAAGATTCTTTATATGAGTTCGTGTGTTGAAGCATATTCTGTTGTGTCTGGGGAGAGTCATTTTCTTTTAGTGCCTTATTATTTAACACACTCACCGGTAAAATTTCCACTGAAATTTCCAATTTTACCGGAGAGAGTGTTAAATAATAAGGCACTAAAAGAGAATGACTCTTCCCAGACACAACTTTATGTTAATTTGCCTGATAAGAGACTGAAGTTTTTTAAAAGGTAGGATTTAGATAACACATTAGAAACAACATAAACAATTTTTTCTAAGATCCATTAGCCACTGTACTAGTCAACATGCAACTGAAATTGCTTGTGTTTGTATCTTACAAGCTGTAATGTTGTGCATATTCAGTATCATATAATTACTGTATCCAAGGAAGAAATTTTTTTTCAGTGTTATATGTTTCAATTCTATATAATTACTGCTTAGGGCAATCTCAAAAATATTCAAGGATTGCGGTACTGGCCGACCCTAATAGCAGCAGCTCCCCTAACGGCTAACACAGCAGCGGGATGTCAGTACCAATAATAGCAGCAGCAGAAGCAGGAACAGACCCAACCCTAACCATAAACACCGGGTATGCGTATTCTTTGCTTTCGCCTTAATGTGTATCAGTCGCACATTTTCGAATTTATGTAATATAACAGAAGTGAAGGCACGTGTCGTAGTGGTTAGGGTATTCAGCTCAAAACCATAAAGTCGTGAGTTCAATTACCGGCGGTGCATTATGCCATTAAACAAGGCGCTTTATTTCATGGTACTCCAGTCTAGTCAGCTGGCAATAATGAGTAGTACCTGTATTTCAAAGGGCCAGCCTGGTCACATTCAATGTTACGTTCAATCTCCCTAAAATCTACGTTGAGGGTACGAGTTTCTGTAGAGTGCTCAGCTACCTGCACGTTAATTTCACGAGTAGGCTGTTCTGTTGATCGGATCGACAGGAACACTTGCTGTAGCCGACCGAGTGTCAGTTTTTCTGCACATTCTTATATTTCATTAAATCTCACGATAATTTTTTTCCCATTAAATACTTTTAAGTTACCTAAATTTTTTTTCGTAATATACGTTTCTAAAATTACAACCCGGAAACAAAAATCAGAAAAAATAGTGCAATGGTGTAATGTGTAGGAAACGAATATGAAAAAAAAAATGCGCACAAAGCAACGGGAGGGTGGGGAGAGGACCTCGGAATATTCACAAGATCAGAGTTTTTCCCTCATAACATTTAGGAATATGGGGGTTTTTTTCAATGAAATTTTATAGAAATACCTTTCAAACAGCATACATTAGGATTTTCCAAGGGGGTTCGGAGAGGACTTCGGAAAATTCACAAGACCCGGGTCAAACTGTAAACATTAACTAAATTAAGAAATAAAGTCGGGAACAGGGCACCAAACTGTAGTCATATGCCCAGTGTCCCTTGGTGCAATGAATAATTGAGGGGGTCTGCCTGTCTCTTTATTTTGTTTATATTTATTTATAAATATCTAAATATAAATATATTTATAAAAAAAAATATAAATATACATATTTTAAAGATTGCCTTAATTTTCTTTTTCACTATATTTTACTAATTTTGTAAATCGTGTTTTTTTTTTTCGTTAAATAAATGTTGCTCGAAGTGAAACATGATTCTTTTACTTACATACAATATTACTGTCTTAAAACAAAGCTATGTCAACTTACTGTTTTCAGATATAAACAGTGAATCAGTGTGTTGTGTCTTTTCACCAAACTATTAGCGATCTCGTTGCAAAACGAAGGTTTTTCAATCTTATTCGACATCAACAATCATGGAGCCTCTAACCCCTTTAGCCACAGATTCGTATCAAGGAACACTGCAGCAAATAAAGCTGATTTTATGTTTTCATCCACAGTTTCATTTAGAAATATATATCTGTATAATAGAGTACCATAGCTTGTTTAATCCAACGAGCAGAGCTATGATTAAAGCATTCCAACTGCGACCACATTTTTTCTTTATAATCGAGGACTATTTTGTCGAATGTGTTCTTTTAAGAAAGTAAAATGTGAGTTGAGGAAGGATTTGACCGCTATTTCTAACAAATCCATGGACCACGTAGAATTTTTCTCACTGAAACTTAATACTTCTTTTGCCGGCTGATATGGTTTTAATTTACCTGGGTCGAATGCAAATTGTAGCTGTCTTCAAATGTATTAACATATCTTAGGAACACTTCAATTATGCCTCCGGTGACACTAAGGTAAAAGAAAATTTAACCAGACCACCAGCTAATCAGTCTGATTAGTTTAGGACTTTCAGTAAATCTGGCTAGCTGAGACATAAATGCGATACATATAGAAGCACCCACATCGAAAAGGAGCAGAGAAAAAGACTTTAGATTCATAATCATTACGAGTAATCATACGTAATATCTTATGAATATGAAAAATTGTTATCTAATGATTGTGTGGGGTTTAGAAACAAGTTTTGATGCATTAATAAAGCCTATGAATTTCTATCTGCAAGTTATCATTGTTGTTATTATCAGACAAATCACGAATCCCTTTAGGTAGATGGCATGGTTTGATTTGTAGAAAAGGCTTATGTAGAAATTCCATAAGATGTACCTAGCGCAGGCTATGGACACATAAGAGGTGCAGCAATATCAGAGGAAGGTTAACTAGGAGAATAATTTTTTTATGTGGAAGGTGCATGGGTACAAGAAACACTAAAAATGTACAGAAAATAGACTTTATCAAATGCCAGGGGGACAAGCTAGTAGTGACTGTGGATGCTCTGAGAACATAGCTGCAAGAATAAGAATAGGGTTGGCTTTAGTGGTGTTGATCCTAAGGCCCACTACTCTGATTGGTTGGTATTGGCACAATTTGTCTCTTTCTTGATTGCGCCAACTTACCGTGTATAACCAGTCAGAGGCTCTAAATAGGATCATGTGGTACAGTCTGTTTACCACACTGTTTGAGCTTACACCTCCTTATAAAACTCAGCTTTTCCTTGTTCCGGAATCTTTAGTTCCAGACCTTTTAAGGTCTAAGCCACTGACCACAAAGACACAGCCAGTTCCAGTGATAATGCCAGACAATACCACCACAGAGCAGCCATGTTGAGACTTAACAACTTCGTCCAACAGCATTACAGCAACCTTCTTCATTGCCACTATCATGTCCTCAACCTAGTCAACATCATCTCTCTACATACACAGCTCAGCAAGCAATTCACCCAGGTTCCAACAGTTCACTGTTTGTGAAATATTTCACCACGGATCAACAGCGAATAGGGTGTGAACTTGGCGCTGAGACGGGGGCTGCACATATTGGAAATTGGAACTGATTCGGCCTCAGTAAGAGGGTGGATGGCATCAGTGATCAGCAATCAAAGGAGAATCTGCACAAAAGAGGGCGCAGAAATGATAGTGAAGCAGCAGTTACGAGTCCTCAGAGAGCCAAACTGAGTTTGGCTTGAAACTACAGGGAGTGTTTGCGCCCTCAGAAAAGAATAAAGCAGATGTACTAACCATGGTGAAAATCCCTGGTTGGTGGTGGTACAAGATGTACAGAGTGTGGTGGCTGCAGCATGTTGCCTGGAGGGCTCAGAGCTGAGGAGGTTGCACAGCATGAACCATATGGGTGTAGACAGGACCCTGTTCATGGCCAGGAAGGTGGACTCTAATGTAACCAAGGAAAGTGTTCAGAAAGTGGTACGGAGCTGCAACAGATGCCAGTCTAGAGAGGGGGCCAGTTGATGAGCTGTTGATGGACATGTAGTGATCCTACAACGGCGCGTGCTCGCGCACGGTCCATTTGTATTTCGCGCGTGTTGGTGCCTTCACCAAGGCACAGAAAGGAAGGCCCCTCTCGCGCATGCGCGAACCACCGGAAGCACGACCCTGGCCAAGGCAGGGGGATCGTAGAACGTTTGACCACTAGCAGCAGCAAGCGGCGACTTGGGACCCAGCGATTGAAGGCGGCGATCACGCATATATTCTCTCCGTCTGGATTAGATTCTAGCAGTCCTTACCAAAAGGCCTTTAGCCAAATTGTTGCAGACCAACATCGTCTCCCTTGTTCGACGCCATCTTGAATCCGTTCTGTTTTTGCGGCTGAATATTGTAAATATTACAATCAATTAACTTTCAGCCTTGCACGCCCAGAACCAAGGACATCAGATAACACACTTATTGTTATTGTTACCAAGAAAGAGAATAAAGTAGTTATATATATTTTACGTCTGCGTCTTGTTGTTTCTGACTAGTAGAATTCTGGATTATTAAAGCAACGGCTAGTGAGAGTGATTGCTTTCTTGTACTCCGAAAGTACAAGACAAGATATTCACATCACACGCACACTAAGTTCGTTACACTGGTGACCTCCCGACGTGATTCTGGTCTAAAACCAGAGATCACTTATCAACAACAAAAAAATCCAGTTTTTCTGTGAAGTCGGAACACGATTTAACTCTACGCATTCATCTTTCGACGATTTGTTTCCGGCCACCACAAACAGTTGTAGAAGGAGCCTTTTTCTTATTCTACAGCCATGATGACGAACGCCATCATATATTCGATGCCTTTTCTCCACCTTCGTCATCATCATCGTCGTCGTCTGTCTACTTCACGTCGTCGCTATCTTCGTCGCCATCATCACTAAGAACGATGTTGTCCCAAGTCCACTACAGTCGCCTTCCACCACCAACGTCGCCTTTCAGCACCGTCAACCTCCACCAAGATGTACATAGCAACTCGCGGAAGTTTGGTCCACTTGCCGTTTGTGCATTAGCACACCAAGAATTCACAGCCCAGCACTTTCTACGAGATTTCTCTGTTCCAGTTAACCTGTCACAGCATTGAAGCCACAACCGCTACACGATATGTGTTCAACCGGCATCTGCATTTTGTGATTTCAACATTTCTGTTACAGAACGAACTGCTATTGTGCTTCAGGCTATTACAGACTGGTAAATTAACTCTTGTCTGGAATAGCCTTGAGAGACATTTTTTTTTTCTATGCGCTGTTTTTATATTTTGCTCGCATTCACCTTGTATGTATTTCTGTCGCACACACGTACACACACATAAATGCTCTCTCTCACATACATACGTCACACATGCTTTTCTCGCTTGTTTCTTTTCCATACTAAATTTGCCTTTTGTGGACACCCCTCATTTCTATAGACCCTAGGTCGGTCACGTATACATAGAGAGGGTTGTTTGTCCATTATAACGCGCCAGCATGTCATACTTTTGTTCCTATACGAACGAAGCATATAATCGCTTAACCACTGGCATATTCATTTGCTGTTTTTCGGTCTGGCAAGCACTATTGCATTTCATGCGCCTCTTACTCCGCACATGTACTTGCCTTGTTTTTTGCAACACGTTTGCGTTAGCTTAGTTTTTCTCAACTCATAAGACGTCGGATGTTCACATGCGCTGCGCCATGTTTAGGCGTAATTATTTTTCCCTGTTAGACCACTGTTGGTCACGTAATTAACAGAAAATTATCTGTGTCGCGCCTCACACCAGCATGTTTGCACTTTTGCCTTTTGTGTTACTAGCGAGCTTCTGTCAATTCCATTTCCTCTCCTGCAGCAATTGATTTAACTGCTATTTTGCAGGATCAACCACCTTTAGAGAAGTTGGATTTAATTTCGCCTAGGTTCATTGACTGTGAGTTTTGCTTTCCTTCCGCTCCCTACAGCGGAAGGCTCTATACTTTGTGACGTATACACTTTCATGCATGCACTCTTGATTTTTGCTCATTGAGTATTTTTTTCTCTTTTTCCTTTAGTAAATTTCTTGTGTATGTTATAAATTTTGCCATTATATTATTGGGTGCTATTTGGTTATCTGGTGTCCACCTTGAGTTTTGCAGTCACTACAATAAGTTTCCTTTCGTGCGTACGCACTGGAGGGGAGCCTGTAGTGATCCTACAACGGCGCGCGCTCGCGCACGGTCCATTTGTATTTCGCGCATGTTGGTGCCTTCACCAAGGCACAGAAAGGAAGGCCCCTCTCGCGCATGCGCGAACCACCGGAAGCACGACCCTGGCCAAGGCAGGGGGATCGTAGAACGTTTGACCACTAGCAGCAGCAAGCGGCGACTTGGGACCCAGCGATTGAAGGCGGCGATCACGCATATATTCTCTCCGTCTGGATTAGATTCTAGCAGTCCTTACCAAAAGGCCTTTAGCCAAATTGTTGCAGACCAACATCGTCTCCCTTGTTCGACGCCATCTTGAATCCGTTCTGTTTTTGCGGCTGAATATTGTAAATATTACAATCAATTAACTTTCAGCCTTGCGCGCCCAGAACCAAGGACATCAGATAACACACTTATTGTTATTGTTACCAAGAAAGAGAATAAAGTAGTTATATATATTTTACGTCTGCGTCTTGTTGTTTCTGACTAGTAGAATTCTGGATTATTAAAGCAACGACTAGTGAGAGTGATTGCTTTCTTGTACCCCGAAAGTACAAGACAAGATATTCACACTCATTAAGTTCGTTTATAGACATAACACCGCCAACACCACAACTCTCCAGCACATCTTCACCATCTTTCTCTCGCCTCTCTCTACTCTCTTCCCACCTGAGGGAGTCATGCTTCTGTCCCTCAAAACCACTCCTTGCCTTAAATCAAAGGAGTCTTGTCTTGCAAGTTATTTGGTGATCTTGCTGCCACTGCCGCCACATAAAAAGCACCGAGTACACTCTGTAAAGTAGTCGGCGTTAGGAAGGGCATCCAGCCATAGAAACGATGCCATAGCAGACAGCAAGGATAGATGTAGTCTTCTGACTAGCCAGTTCCTGTGAAACCGTCCAACCAATGTTGGCATGAAAAGCAAGTGTTAAATGATGATGATGGTCATATGTGTGTGTATTTAGAGAGGGAGATAACTAGACAGATAGATAAATAATATACACGGACATACGTATGTGTGTGTGTTATCGAAACTGTGGCCAAAGATATAAAGTTCACTTGTCTGCTTTGTTATGATAAGATACGAATTTATGGCTAAATATATTAGAAGATAAACGCATGCTGATGTCATTGCAAGAGATTGATATAAACCTTTGAAAATATATTTTCTTTGGTAGTATAAAGAAAAAGAAATACAGCACATTGATTCACTGTTTTCTTCTGAAAACGGTAAGTCGATATAGATTTGTTTTAAATCTGTAATAACGTGTGTAAATAATAGAATTGTAAACCGATGTTGTTTACAATTCTATGATTGTGTGTAATTACACACAAGTGAAAACACAACACCGAAGAAAAGATATTGGTAAATCATATATTTTGTATATATTTTCCATTTTCATAACTTTTTTCGGTTAATGTTTACAAACCTTTTCTTCTTCATTGCATTTGGTTTAATTGGAGAGGTGCGTTTCTGAAGAAGCGCCGAAAAATTATTTCTTTTGGTTAATATTTACTTTAACACCTTTTGCTTAATATTTACTTTAACACCCCGCCACCAAAACATAAACAAGTGTAATAGGTGTAAAAAAAAATGGGTTAATATAGGGCGTAACAAATATCAGAAAATCAAAAAAAAAATGTGTGTAATAGGTGTAAAACAACTTCCTATGAACGAATATGAAAAAAAAAATTCGCGCACGCGAAAGGGGGGTGGGGGATAGGCCTCGGAAAATTCACATCGGGAAGTTCCGAAAGCGTCTGAGGGGCTGACCCGGGCACCAAAACAAAAAAAAAAATAGTGTAATATGTGTAAAACAACTTGCTCTAAACGAATATGAAAAAAAAAATGCGCTCTCGAGAAAGAGGGGTGGGGGAGAGGCCTCGGAATATTTATATCGGGAATTTCCGAAAGCGTCTGAACCGGGCACAAAAACAAAAACAAAAACAGCGTAATAGGTGTAAAACAACTTGCTCTAAACGACTATCATAAAAAAAATGCGCGCTCGCGAAGGGGTGGGGGGTGGGGGAGAGGCTTCGGAAATTTCACATCTTCAGTCCACGGCCTTTAAACTAAGAAAAAATAGTGTAATTGGTGTAAAACTACTTGTTCTAAACGAGTATCAAGAACACACACTCACACATGAATCATAAACTCCGTATTTCGCAAAAAAAAAATAATAAAGAGAAGAAATTCTGGAAAAAGTGAAGAAATGTTGGATCTCATTCCTTGGTTAAAGCTATTTTAAACATTAAATTTATGCTTTTCTTTGAAATAGTTCAGATATATGCCTCTCCCCCACCCCCCTTTCGCGAGCGCGCATTTTTTTCATGATAGTCGTTTAGAGCAAGTTGTTTTACACCTATTACGTTGTTTTTGTTTTTGTGCCCGGTTCAGACGCTTTCGGAAATTCCCGATATAAATATTCCGAGGCCTCTCCCCCACCCCTCTTTCGCGAGAGCGCATTTTTTTTTTGTCATATTCGTTTAGAGCAAGTTGTTTTACACATATTACACTATTTTTTTTTTTGTTTTGGTGCCCGGGTCAGCTCCTCAGACGCTTTCGGAACTTCCCGATGTGAATTTTCCGAGGCCTCTCCCCCACCCCACTTTCGCGTGCGCGAATTTTTTTTTTCATATTCGTTCATAGGAAGTTGTTTTACACCTATTACACACATTTTTTTTTTGATTTTCTGATATTTGTTACGCCCTATATTAACCAAAAAATGTGTATTAAACGAATATGAAAACAAAAATTTGCACCAACGAACCAGGGGGTGGGGAGAGGACTTCCGGAAAATTCACAAGATCCTATTTTTTCCTTCATAACTAACCTTTCAAACAGCATACATTACGATTATAAAGAAGTTTGTGGGGAGAAGACTTTCGAAGAGTGTAATCAAAAAAAGTTTGAAAAAATTTTTTAAGATTCATTTATTTTTCGTTTGAGTAATAGAAAAAGTTTTTTTTTTAAAGATCCGAGCCCAACGGTGGGGGTGTGCTTAAAACAACAGCTAAATCACCCTTAACTTTTTCCCCCATAGTGAAACCATATTCAACACTGTATTTATGAATTTGTTCCTCTCGCAATGATACATGGGATCACTTTTAAAACCTTTTCCTATTACTCAAACGAAAATAAATGAATCTGAAAAATTTTTTTCAAACTTGTTTCCGTTACACTCAAGCAAAAAAATAATTTATGAATTTCTTTCTCTTCGAAAGTCCTTTCTTCACCCCGTCGGAAAAAAAATTTCCTGACAAATTTCTTTATAATCGTAATCTATGCCATTTGAAAGATATCAATATAAAATTTCTTTAAGTTATAAGGGATTATAATTGGATCTTGTGAATTTTCCGAAAGTCCCCCCACCCCGGTTTGTTGGCGCAGACTTTTGTTTTCATATTCGTTTAATACACATTTTTTACATCTATTAAACTTTTTTTTTTGTGGCCGGGTGTTAAAGTTAACATTAACCGACTTTTACATGTTGATCTGTTACGTTTGACAACCCAGAGTCGAATGTTGCAGGCTTCATAAACAAAATATGTTTTAACCAAATAAATGCTGTCGTGTCGACAGTTACAAGAGATTGGATTTTATTTGAATATACAGGTGAGGCGAAATAAACATCAGAGATGCTTGCCCTATGTAGAAACTGCAGGAGCTACTCAGAGTTTCACAAGCTCTTCTAAATTGATTGCAATGCTGGAAATATTTCCGTATCGTCAGCAGGTATCTTACTGTCACAAGCGTTTTGCTCCTTAGCCTATATGCTTTGCCTGAGTGGGGCAGCAAAGACTGAATTTGTATTCACCTACGAAAGGGTTCCAATTGTGATCTCTTATCAACCACAGCCACCTTGAGCTAGTTTTAAGTGCCATGACTACTCTCCTTGATGGCTCTCTTCAGTTGTCTAGGCTCCAGATCTATCTTCTGCAGGAAATAGCACTCTAATATAGCTGGGAATATGTAGCAGCTAACTTCAATGGGGAACAAGGCTGCATGCAATCCTTTGACAAGGGCCTTGTCGACTAAGTCCTGATATTTCTTTTCTTTACCGAGGGGAAAATTTCGAGTTTGTACTCCCAAGGCATTATGAATTCAACCTTGATGATTATTTTTGTATTCCCAGAGAGCAGGAATATATCTGGTCAAAGTAATGCTACCTCTATCTCCTCTGGGAAAACAAGTTTGTTTTTCAGGCCTACTTGCATCTCCCAGTCTGAGGCTAAATGCAAAATAGAAAACAGGTCCCCTATCATTATTTTTGCCTTGGGAGCTTTGTTGACTTCCTTTAGGCATTTGATGCCCTTTGGTAGTGGTAGTGGCTGGTGTTTACTTGCCTTCACTCTTTGTAGATCAGTTCATTTGGCAATTGCTGCAAGGACTTTTCATGTTCCCACATGTGTCAGCCTTCTCCCAGCACCCTAATGCATCTGGTCAAAATGTGGTTCAAGGTGCAAAGAGTTGCTCCACACTGCTTGCAGGGTGGGTCTTTTTCTTTGCCCCATATTTTAAAGTTATTTGGGTTTGGCAAGAGGTCAGTGACAGTATGAAAGAAGGACAATCTTCCCTGGTCATTGCCTTGGGTGACTGGTCCCACTGTATCCATTGGCCCTAGTGGATAAGCCCTACTACCTTCACCTGATAATCCTCTGTTGAATCATGGATCCTTTGCACTATGAGTTCTCTCTTGTTCCTTAACATTGCTTTAACACCATTCATTCTGGGAAAATGCAGATTGGATTAAATCTATTCCAATACTTAACTGATGCTTATTTAGTATGGAGTAGGAAAGATAAGACCACTCTGCTGGGTTTGAACACACAACAGAAATGGATGTGAATAAATACCAATTCTACTGTCCACCACCCTTTTTAATTAAATGCAGCCATATACATTCACTCAAAAATGGTAGAAAGTGTTTATGTAGCTTCTTTGGCAAAGTAACTCTGCACTTACCTTTTTTTTTCATCTGAAATGTTAGTGAAAATTTCTTGAAAAAGCTTCCTAATAACCCATAAGTCAATATTACATCTCCCTTTGAGAAAAATGTATAGGGAAATTATTTTATTCCATCATTCCTTTCAGCACCAACCCTCCCTCTCATAACATTACAAAAAAATTTTCCAGTATTAAAATTAGAATTGATAATGATCTTAATAAGATACTGAGACCATCATGAACAAAAGTTCATCAGTTGAAAGTCATATATTTCTAGTATAAGATATTGATGCTTTCTGGAATTGATTGAACTATATCTGAGGAGAAAATACAACTAAAGATTTGACTAAACGAAGTAATCTAATTCATATAAATAGATAGATGGATAGAATGTGTGTGTGTGTGTGTGTGAGAGAGAGAGAGAGTTTTATTTGCTTGGATCAAGAAATTATAATTTAGAATGTAAGATCTTCATTCCAAAAATCCAGATCCATGGTCCTTACTATTTATTTCCACTATATCTCTACATTGGATTGTCTTATTTCTGTAAATATGTTCTGACTGTTGCTTGTTTATAGTCAAGTAATTTTTCTCCAGTAATTTTCATATATACACTTCTTTGTCCCTCATGTCTTATGTTGTCTTTTTATTTCAGGTTATCTGGCAAGAAACATGGTAATAAAAATGATTTCACTGAAGAGGAACAATGTATTCGTTTACTTTGGAAGACTAAAGTTAACTTCATCGAGCTGATGCTAACCTGTATTTACAACTCTTAGTCGAATGGATGCAAAATATTTCCTATTTATAATGTTCTATCTGCCTTATATGTTAATATTTGCATATCCAGATGTATCTTGATATTTGGAACTTCCTTAATTACTGATTATTAATTACAACATTGTATCCAAATAAATCTACCATTTAAAAGTATTCCTAAACTTCTGAGATATAAACAGTCTTTGATAAAGACCACCATATAGAAAAAATGTAGTCATAGAAATATTTTTGTTACAAACTACAAAGAAAACAGAGAAAAAGTTACAAGACATCATTTTTTATTTTTAAGTTAAAAGAGAAAATTATGGTTTTCAATGAATCACAGATTGAAATTATTGATCTGACTGATCAAATAGAAGACAATGCAGAAGAGAAATCACACAGGTGTGATATCTGTGAGGAATTATTCACAACAAGAAATAATTTAATTCAACATAAATTAATTCACTCAGTATCCAAACTGTATCACTGTCATGTTTGTAGTAAAACATTCACTAATAGTAGTTTCTTATCTCAACATAAACGCATTCACACAGGAGAGAAACCATACCACTGTAATATGTGTGATAAAACATTCTCTCAAAATAGTAATTTATCTTCCCACAAATGTATTCACATACGAGAGAAACCATATCACTGTGATATCTGTGGGAAAACATTCTCTCAAAGTGGTGGCTTGTCTTATCATAAGCGTATTCATACCGGAGAAAAACCTTATCACTGTGATATCTGTGGTAAAACATTCTCCAACGGTGGTGGCTTGTCCTCTCATAAACGTATTCACACAGGAGAGAAACCATATCACTGTGATATCTGTGGGAAAACATTTTCTCATAGTAGTGGTTTGTCTTACCATAAGCTTGTCCATACAGGTGAAAAACTATACCATTGTGATATCTGTAGTAAAGCATTCTCAAATAGATATAATTTATCTCTCCACAAACATATCCATACAGGAGAGAAACCATACGACTGTAACATTTGTGGTAAATCATTCTCTCAAAATAGTAATTTGTCCACCCACAAAAATATCCACACAGGTGTGAAACCATACCACTGTGATATTTGTGGGAAAACATTCTTTCAAAATAATAATTTATCTAGGCACAAAAGTATTCACACAGGAGAGAAATCATACCACTGCAATATCTGTGGTAAAAGATTCTCTCAGATAAATACTTCAGCTACCCACAACTGCATTCATACTGGTGAGGAACCATACTGCCACGATGAGAGTTTTTCAATATGATTTGATAATATATAATATTTAAATTAAAATGTAATGTGAACTGGTGATATTTTAATATTGAACAACTGATAAGGCGGTGAGCTAGCAGGAACGTTAGCATGCCGGGTAAAATGCTTAGCGATATTTCGTCTGTCTTTATGTTCTGAGTTCAAATTCTGCTGAAGTTGACTTTGCCTTTCATCCTTTTGAGGTTGATAAATTAAGTACCAGTTGGATACTGGGATCAATCTAATTGACTGGCCTCCTCCCCCAAAATTTTGGATCTTGTGCCTAGAGTAGAGAATAATATTGAACAACTGATGGCTGAAATAAATGATCAAGAAAACCTATTTGGAATTACATCTGTTTTTGCTTTTTTTAATTTAATGCTGATATTGGTTTTTACTGCATTGAATAACCATTCTTTTTGATCATGTTATATTATCTGTAAGGCCTTTCATTCTCTCCATTTAGATTTCCCTGCTCCTTTCTTGACCTGTTTCCACTATAAACATCATTTGTCAGGTCAAAGCACTTTTTCACCCTGCAGATGTCTAGATATGGACATCTAATGCCAAATACATTTACTACCCAGTCTCTTCTTCAGATCAACTGTGCTCTACCTGTTATGAAAGTTAACATTACATATCCTACAGGTTCTACTCAACTAACTTGCTTTACTTGCTGCAATGCAGTACTTCTACTTTCACTACAATACATCATCAAGGTTCTTACACATTCTTCATTAGAGTTTGCACTTTGAAAAAAAAAAGAGAGAGAAATCCTTTGTTGCCAGCAAATATAACTTCTTCCATCCTGTTCTCATTCTTACTATCAGGTCATTTCATAAGTAACGTCTGGATTTTAAATATGGAAAACAAGTGATCAAATCTTACATTTTAATGAAACTTAATCATCAATATAGTTTCCATGATATCTATGACATCTTTCCATCTACTCATAAGCGTTTTAATCTTATTTGTGAAAAACTCTTTCAGTTTCAAAGAGAACTCTGAAAGGTCAGTTTCAATTCCTCGGTTGTTTCGAGAATTAATCCGTCCAAATGATTCTGTAAACTACAGAACAAATGGTAATGTGAAGGAGCAAGGTCTGGGGAATAAGGTGGATGAGCAATTTTCTCTTAGCCAAGTTCCTTGACCTTCTGCAATATGATTTTGCAGTATAGGGTCTTGCATTGTCTTGATGAAACACCACTCACTTTTAATTAACTAAAGCTGGCCTTTTTTTCCTTCAAAGCAGCATTCAAATGCTCTAATTGCTGACAGTAGATTTGAGCATTGATTATTGCATTAGTTGGTAGCAACCCAAAGTGGATGACTCCTTCGCAATCCCACTAAACAAAGAGAAAAACCTTCTTTGCATAGAGTTGGCTTTTTGGCCTTTTCCTCTTCACCAAGAAAGACTGCTGAACGTGGAGAATGAATTGGAGGAGAGTCTGCCAAATGTTGACCCAATTCAGGGACCAGCTACCCGATTCAACAGTACTTTGGTAGATAAAGCAATTATGGATATGAAGACAGGGAAAGCTCCCAGTCCATCAGGAATCAATGCTGAGATGCTTAAAATATCTAGCGTTGTGGGTTATAGTCTAGTCACCTATATTGTAAATCAGGTGATTCAAAAAGTCATACCCAATGACTGGTGTAGCAGCACCATAGTCAACTGCTACAAAGGTAAAGGTGACGTCTTAGACAGGAATAATTACAGAGGTATCAAATTGTTGGATCAGGTGATGTAAGTTACGGAGGGAGAGAGTTAGCCTAGATGAGATGCGGTTTGGTTTTGAGCCAGGTAGAAGCACTACAGATGCTATATTTCTGGTAAGACAGCTGCAGGAGACATACATAGTTAAAGATAAACCTCTGTACTTGGCCCTTGTTGGCTTGGAGAAAGCCTTTGATAGGGTCCCCTGATCCACTATCTGATGTTCTATGTGGAAACTAGGGATAAATAAGTGGTTGGCGAGAGCTGTACAAGCCATGTACAGGGATGTTACCATTAAGATGAGGGTTGGCAATGAGTATAGCGAAGAATTCAGAGTAGAAGTAGGGGTTCACCAAAGCTTAGTGCTCAGCCCCCTCTTATTCATCATAGTACTCCAGGCAATAACAGAAAAATGCAAGATAGGCTGCCCTTGGGAGCTCCTCTATGCTGATGAACTGGCTCTTATAGCTGAATCACTACCTGAACTAGAGGAGTTTACACATTCTCATCTATCTATATATATATATTTATATATATATACATATAGATAGATAGGTATATATATATAAGTTGTGTGGTTAAGTTTGCTTTCCAACATAGTGTTTAGGTTTACTCCTACTGCATGGTATAGTTTTGTTAGGCTATACACAAACAAACTAGTGGTGACGAGAATACATTTACCAAAGGTTTATTACTTTAGGTACATCAGGGCTTAAGTCCTCTGTTATTTTTGTATAGTTCACTCAGATTCATTCCACGTTTACTGCTGACATTCTTCTGTTTTCATTCTCCTCCCAGAAGTCTCTTTCTTTCCTGCTGACCAACTTCCTAGCTAGCCCACTTCGAAGTATCTGTCTACAGTTTTTCTGTCACGAATCCTTCCCTACAATGGCACCTTAGGCAATAGTCTTGTACTATAGCCACAGGCTGACCAAGACCTTGGGAATAGATTTGGTAGATGGAAACTGAAAGAAATCCATTGTGTGTGTGCATGCGTGTCTTTGTTGTCTCATTGTGTGATAATTGTAAATGACTGTCACCCAAACAGTGTCCTTTGTTTTTAATCTGTGAAAATATGTGTGGCCTTAGGGAAATATTACCTTGTTTGGGAACAGGTGAAGGTTAACAACAGGAAAGGCACCTAACTGTAAAAAATCAGCCTCAATGAATTATATCTGATCAATGCAAGCAAGGACATGAAAAGGACAATGATGATGTGTGTGTATATGCATACATATATATATAAATACATACACATACACACATATATATACATATATATATATGTGGGTGTGTATGCATACATATATATATAAATACATACACACACATATACATACATATATAATATATACATATACATATATATATATATATACATATATATATATATAGGTATAAGTTAGAGGTGTTTAAAACCTCTAAGGGATGGTTAAATCCAAAGGCGCTGCTGGTGATTACTTGTGTAGGTACAGTCCTTGGTAAAAGGTATATGGTAGCAGGTAATTCAGCAGGTAAACCATAGTTTAAATTATATGCAAGAATAAACACATGGAAAATATGTGCTTAGTTAAACTTGGGACTACAGATCAAAATAACCTCCACCCTACATCCACTTCATAGCAGAATTAACAACTAAGATATCTACTATAACGTAAGACTCGCCATTCTTTGTTGTTATTCTCGTTACCAATGTATCCCTGTCTTTCACTCTTCTTACCTCTACATTCTAATGATATCTACCACTACAACTGGTAAACAGAAACGATCGTAAATGTACTATTACTACCACTTTTCTTTATTAATTAATTAAATTAATGGCTTACTAGTGCAAACAACCAACTTCTTCCTGTTATTTTTCCTCCATTTTCTTCTTGCATCTATCATCATCATCATCATCGTTTAACGTCCGCTTTCCATGCTAGCATGGGTTGGACGGTTTAACGTCTGCTTTCCATGCTAGCATGGGTTGGATGGTTCAACTGGGGTCTGGCAAGCCCGAAGGCTGCACCAGGCCAGTCAGATCTGGCAGTGTTTCTACAGCTGGATGCCCTTCCTAACGCCAACCACTCCGAGAGTGTTGTGGGTGATTTTATGTGCCACCGACACAGGTGCCAGACGAGGCTGGCAGACGGCCACGCTCGGATGGTGCTTTTTATGTGCCACCGACACAGGTGCCAGACGAGGCTGGCAGACGGCCACGCTCGGATGGTGTTTTCTTATGTGTCACCGACACAGGTGCCAGACGAGGCTGGCGAACGGCCACGCTCGGATGGTGTTTGTTACGTGCCCTCAGCACGGAGGCCAGTCGATGCGGTACTGGCTACAGTCATGTTCGGTTGGTTTTCTTATGTGCCACCGGCACTGGTACCACAAGGATACAAATTCCATTGATGTTCATCTATTTTGATTTGGTTTGATTTGATTTGATTTTCACTTGCCTCAACAGGTCTTCACAAGTGTCACAAGAAGGAAGGTATGCACAGGTGGACTGACTACGTCCCAGGTAGGGGCCACGGGTTATGGCTTCACTAGTCTAGCCGGGTCTTCTCACGCACAGCATACTTCCATAGGTCTCGGTCTCTAGTCATTTCCATATATATATATATATATATATATATATATGAGCTGTGAACTTTATTTGCCTGTCTGTATTCTTCTATCTACTGTTTTACTCTTTATTCTTCAACTATTTTATTCTTTTATAAACTGTGAATTCCCTGTCTAAAACTTTCATACATACTTACGTTGTAACTGATGACGGAATACCCTGTGTACGTAGATGCTAACCTATCACTTGGGATATCCTAGATATAGCTGTAAGATATCCAATAATCAATTAAACTAACTAATTAATTAATTACCTCAAAGTCACCTAACTCTAATTAAATATTGTAAATGACTTGAGATACTCGTCCTACCTTGGTTTTTGTTTCCTCTAATATATACCTGCTAATTTGAAAGTCTAGCTCCAACCTCAGTTGTGAACTTGAAACCTAATGGATGACCAATTATAGCACTTACACAGCATACCTATTCTTTTAGATAACCAGTGAACTAAACCCCTCATGTTCTATGTATATATTTTCTATATGTGTATAGAAGTATGAAGAGGGGTTTATTCATAAGAACAGTTTCATGTTTTCCTATTTCTAATAGAATTCCACTATCTTCTCAATTTCTGTTTTACATATTTAACCCATTTCCCATACAGCACTAGAATTTTCTCTTACTATCTTGTACCTAAATCTTTTCTTTCTTTTTGTTTTTATTATTAACAAACAGACAACATTTATTAAACCAACTTATCACACTTTAAATTATGACATTTAAATACAAAGAAATAGGAAAAGGAAAAAAAAGTGGGAGTAAAGCAGCAAAAGATGGAGGGGAGGGGCAACAGATCACATCCCACAGAACAAATGGTGTGCTCAGCTGCACTTCACAGTCATGATCCTGATGGTGTTGCTGCAGTGAATGGCCAGCAATACTCACTATAGCAGCTGATCCACCTCGCAGGGTTCATTTCTCAGATGGACTGCTGTTATCCCAATTTTGTGGAGGTAATTGGTAGTGCAAGGCCCAAGATAACTGACGTTTCAATAGTGACAGGCACCTACTAATAGTGACCTTGTATACAGGGTGGGTGAAAAGTAAGTAGGCTTTAAAAATTGGTTATAAAATCCATAATCCTCTTACAAATTTATTGAAACAAATGATGCATGTTCTTTACTACATGGGAAAATGAAAGTAAATCTTCATATTTCAACATAAGCACCAGTGGCATCAACCAGTTTCCACAAACGGCCAGGGATAGAATGAACAACTTTCTGAAGGACATCATCTTGGATATCATTGAGAACCTCCTGAATCTGTGTCTCCAAGTCCTCCAGTGTGTGAGGTTTTGTCTTGTACACCTCTTTTGTGTAACCCCACAGGTAAAAATCTCATAGAGTGAGATTTGGACTTCTGCAGTCATGGTCTTCAGGTTTTAGCTCCTGCATGTAATGGGGTTTCTGTGAACAAAAATCCAGTTCTTTATGCAACACCAAACGCATTGTGTGTCTTGTTAGTCCACTTTCATGAGCTGCTTGGCATGTTGATTTTTGCAGGCTTCGATTAAATATTTCCTGCATTGTTGCCACATTCTCCGTTGATCGGGATGTGGCTGGACGCCACTTCTTGTATTGTTCACAGAGCCTGTGGTCATCAGCTTTGCATGACCTTTTGGACTTAGTGGTGCATGCTTACCTTCCCATGCACGAGATCATCTCTGAACCAAAACAATGGAATTCAACACTTCATAGTGTGCTGCTATCTTAGCTCACTGCTGAACAGTCAAGTGACTGGTCATCTGGAAAATAAGAAATCCCCATTAGTGTTGTCTATTTAAAAAATAATTTTGTGATGGCTTCAGTGATACTAAAACTTCTATAAGCAATTTCTAATGCCTAGTTACTTTCTACCCACACTGTAGACTGACATTGTGATATCTTTATATATAAAAGTCAAGTTGTGTGTCTGTCTCCTACGATTTAGATTCCTAACTACTCCCACATTTTGCGGTGCAGTTTAATCAAAACCGGGTATCTTATAGTCGTGATTCATATCGAGCTCTTCTGGGTATTAGCGCACGTCTACAATGAGTCTATGATTTAAAAAAAAATTTACCATAATTTTTTTCCATTTTAATGTATTTTTTCGCTATTATATAAGGGAAGTAACTCTCTAAAAATGTCTACGATGAGTCAACGATTTAAAAAAAAAATTACCATCGTTTTTTTTCCATTTTTAATGCATTTTTTGGCTATAACTCTCTAAAAATGCTTATATAGTTATTTCCCTTACAAATCCGAGCAAAGCCGGGCGATACTGCTAGTCTTCAGATAAAATCAATATTGTTGGTGTCTGGTACTGTAACTTTTGTTGCTCTCTTAAAACCTTGTCAAAACTGGATCCAGAAGCAGAAATTGAATAACTGAAAATGCAACTAAGAGTGCAGAGAAAACGAGCTAAAGTTATATGTTCTCTCCCTCTCACTGGACATGGTTAGATGAATAAGGGCTTTAAACAAAAGTGTGGTGTCAGCCTTGGTACACTCAGAAAATGTATATTAAAGACTGGTTCAGCATTATCAGGGAATACTGTAAGGAAAATATTTGGTATGTTTGAACCAATGAATCCATGAGTCAATGTCTTGAGGTGCTTTGTTTTGTATTTCAAATTAATGAAGTACCTCTGTGGAGAAAGAGGAAATACAATTGAGGAATAGTGGTTTTTGGAGACTAAAGACTTACAGAAAAATACCAACAGCAGATCAGCCATATTGAATGAGAGTTTGATGCTAGTTTCAACCACTAATAAGTTAGGGCAGATATTTAGTATTACTAAGTGTGGTAAATTACGGTTAGTGAGTTATGGGTTCATTTACATTTAGTATTGTAATATCAAAGATTCTAAGTAAATAGTTGCTACAAAACTGTAGAGTTTCACTTTTTGGGTTTGTCTGTGAAATAATAAATCAACAGAAAATTGATATCAATAACCTGTCTTGGTCAGATCAGTGAACAACATATGACAATATTAGGTGAACTTCTGCATTATACTATCAAATACTGCATTTTCTTGATCCTTTTCACAGGAATACTATCAAAGCATTAACTGAGAATGGAAGACAATGAGGACAAGGCTCTCTTTTGGACCACGAAGAGGCCAAAAGAGTATTTTTTTGAGAGCCATCTTACAGAATACTGATAGAGATTGACTGAGAATGGTTTCTCTGATGTCTAGTCTCTCAGCAATCTCAGTCTTGAGACATTGCCTAATTTCTTGAGTTGTAAATGTAACTTTCTTTCCTTTTATCTAATCTATGACCCTTGAAAAGAATTACATTGTTTGTCATTCATATCTTTACTGAATTATTGGTTCTTTATGCTGCAGTTATGAGAAAAAAAAGTTATCTAACCTTATGAGATGAAGAGATATCATGAAACCTATCTCAATACAAAAAATTATTCTATCTGATTATGATTGATAAATAACAGAACTTTTTTTTAATGTGTTTTCCATGCTGGCATGGGTTAGTTTGACTAGAAAGTTGCACCACGCTCCTGCCTATTTTGGCTAGGTTTCTATGGCTGGATGTCCTTCCTAATGTTAACCACTCCACAGAGTGTACTGGGTGTCTTTTACATGTCACCGGCACTGAATATCAATTTTTTTTTTACTGAAAACAAATTAAAATACTCACCAGCCAGTGCTAAACAAACAACTTACTGCTGAGACTGAATCTAATTCACAATTATAGCTGGGAGTAAACATTTTCTGCATCAAATGTAATACTAGGTCACTGCTTGATTACATATACTTTATAATAGAAGATACATTGCTTATATTAACAAAAGTAATCTTGACTAAAAGCAAAATCCACCATCATTTTGGAATTTTTGGAAACAATGTATGTTGATCTATATTATGCAATATGTACTTTTTCTTTTAAGACAGAAGCATGTGACTGGATAGAGATTTGGTTGCTAGTTCTAGCAGATAGATTGACTACATAGAGGTTCTTATTTTGGTATGAGTTGGATTTTGTTTTAAACCCTTTCACATTTATATTACTTTGTTAAATGTAATGTTTTGAATTCAGCAGGCCCAAGAAGGGTATCAATAACAGTTGTTTGTAACTTCAATTTTTTATGCACAGATTTATAATTTTGTTAGCAGGTATGATGTACAGTTTTATTTTTACCTGATATTAAAAAAAATCAAATTTGACTTCTATTGACAGGTGAAATTAACAGGTATAAAAGCAATGACTATGGATAAACACTAGTATTGAATCTTCACCTGTCTTACCTGTTTGCTTTGTTACTAAAATAATCCAACAATGACTCAGATGCTGTTTTTGTTTGTTTTTTTTGGGTTATTTCTCTTCTACTTTTCGTAAATCTTTGGGTGTAATTCCTTCAAAGTTAGAATCACCGAATACTGAAGTCATGTTGGTAATTCATCATCATCATTTAACATCCATTGTCCATGTTGGCATAGGTTGGATGGTTTGATTGGGCTGGCATGCTGGAAGGCTGCACTAGGCTTCAGTCTGATTTGATATTGATTTCTGCAGCTGGATGCCCTTCCTAATGCCAACCACTCTGAGAATGTACTGGGTGCTTTTACATGCCATTTGCATGACACTGGGGTGTGTTTACTTGCTACCGGCACGAGTGCCAATTTGTTTCACACCGGTATCTGTCAAAACTGTGATTATGCTTGACTTGATGGGTCTTCTTTTCAAGCACAACATAATGCTAAAGGTCTTGGTCATTGTCTCCATGAGGCCCAACGCTTCAAAGAAACTCAGCCACTTTGCTTCTGTGAGGCCCAATGCCTGAAAGGAACTCAGCCACCTTGTCTCTGTGAGGTGCAACACTCGAAAGGAACTCAGCCAAAGCTCAAAAGGAACTTGGCCACTTTGTCTCAATGAGGCCCAACACTCAAGAGGAACTCTGCCACTTTGCCTCTGTGAAGCCCAATGTTCAAAAGATGTTCTTTATATACTACCAGCACAGGTGTACTTAGTTTGACAGGTCCTCTCAAGCACAGCACATTGCCAAAGGTCTCGGTCACCAATCATTGCCTCTGTGAGGGTCAAAGTTCAAAGATCATGCTTTACCACCTTGTTCCAGTCTTCCTGCATCTACCTCTACCACAAGTTCCCTCTACTTCTTTACACAGCTGTCCTTGTCCATATGTATCACATGACCATACTAGCACAGTCGTCTCCCTTGCACGCCACATCTGATGCTTAATATGCCTAACTTTTCTCTCAAGATGCTTACACTCTGTCGAACATGCAAACCCGAACATTGCACATCCAGCGAAATGGTTTCATTTCTTTCAAGCCTATGCATGCCCTCGGCTGTTATAACCCATGTATCACTGCCATGCAACATAACTGTTCGTACACAGGCATCAAACAATCTGCCTTTCACTCTGAGTGAGAGGTCCATTTTTTGCTAGCAAGAGTAAGAGCTTTCTGAACTTTTCCCAGCCAATTCTCATTCTCACAGCTATGCTCTTGGAACATCTACCTCCACTGCCAACATAGTCACCTAGATAAAGGAAGCTACCTACTGTCTCAAGCTTGCCCCACAGACAGTTGATGGAGTCTATTTTCTGTACATTTTCAGCGTTTATTGCACCAGTGCACCTTCCACATACAGAAGTTAGTCTCCCTGTTAACCTTCCTCTAATGTTGCAGCACCTTTTATGTGTCCAAAACTTCCACTGGGTGCACCTTATGGAGTTCTAACTACACCTTTCCCACAGATTAAGCAGAGCCATCTACCTGAAGGGATTTGAGATTTGTCTGCCTTCCTACTCACTATAACTTTGGTTTTTGTTAGGTTAACTCTAAGGCCCCTTGATTCTAGACCTTGCTTCCAAACCTGGAACTTCTCTAGTTCAGCTATAAAAGCAAGGTCATCAGCATAGAGAAGCAGCCCATCTTGAATTCTTCTGTTATTGCTTGGAGGACTATGATTAATAAGAGGGGACTGAACACCAATCCTTGGTGAACTCCTTCTTGTATGCTGAATTCTTCACTGTACTCATTGCCCACCCTCACCTTACTGGTAGCGTCCCTGTACAAGGCTTGTATGGCTTTCACCAACCAGTTGTCTATCCCTAGTTTCTGCACTGACCACCAGATAAGGGATCAGGAAACCCTGTCAAAAGCTTTCTACAAGTCAACAAAAGCCAAGTACAGTGGCTAGGAATTTCTCCTGCAGTTGCCTTACCAGAAGTATAGCATCAGTGGTGCTTGTACCTGGCACAAAACCAAACTGCATCTCATCTCGACTAACTCTCTCCCTAATTAGTTGGGCTATGACTCTCTGCATAACTTTCATCACCTGATCCAACAATTTGATACCTCTGTAATTATATCTATTTAAGGCATCATCTTTACCTTTGTAGCAGTTGATTATGGTGCTGCTACACCAGTCTTTGGGTATGACTCTTTCATGAACCATCTGATTTGCAATACGTGTGACTAAACCATAACCCACACCACCAGACATTTTTAATTACAAAGGGGAAAAAAAAAAATCCATCTCCACTTCAAATGTTGCTAAAACCTTGTGTTTTAGCAAATATTCTAATATTCTTCAAGTAAAATGGTTGGATGATTTTAGAGTTAACCAACTTTATTTTAATTTTGAGTTATGAAGAATATTCACGAAGACAGGTGAAACTTACAGTTGAGATGAAAAAATGAAATATGGCGATATCTTATATGACAGACATGTATCCATTTCCTACCTGAATACAAAAGGTAGTTGTAAACATTGATGAGGATGAAGCACAAATTATGTCATTCATTTTGCATTTATATTAAGTTGAAGAGTTCTCACAAATTAACCTTCAAGACATTGAGGGATTATACTATAAATAAAAGAATTGATAAAATTATATAAATCTAAGCCATCAAAAGAATGTATTCCATCATTCTCTTGGTGGGATACACACATGTAACAGTAGATTGAGTTATTTGAAGCAGAAGAAACCAAGTTTCAAAAAGAAGAAAACCAAACAGTGAAATGTCATCAACAAATTTTTATTTACCTCTGGTCAGTTTGACATGTCTCAGGTTAGCAGAAGCAGGCAATGAAAATATTATTGTAAGTAGCAGCAGGCTAATGCGAATATTCTTGTTTGTGTGCTATGAGAAGTGTTGGAAGTAGTATGTCTAACAGGTCAAGCTGTCTGCTAGAAAGCAAAACAGAAAAAGAACTGACCGTTGTGTTGGAGCAATCGAAAACTACTGTCCCTGGGGCTCTGAGGGAGGTTCTATTTATATTTTCAGAGGAAACTTAATATCAGCACCAGAACAAAGGGAGTGTTATCCCTTATCTATGTTTCAACTCTCAGTGACCTATGAAAACTACTTAATTTAAAGAAATGAGATAAAATATGACAGCTGACCACATAAATCCTGATGTTAGAGAAAGAAAAAAATATTGGAGTGAAATCTAAGTTATAGTTTTAATTCTCAAGCTAAGCAGTTAAAAATTATCTATCTACACAACAAAATTAAACCAGAATATTCATAAGATACATAAAAGAATATATATAACATACATATGTATATCTTAACATGGTATAATAAAATATTTCATTTCGTGATTTGTATAGTCATTTTTAACTGTACAGTAATGTTATCTTTGATTTATGAGAATACATATCTCATGTCAAATTATCAAATAGTAACAGAAAATGTGTTAAGTATTAAAAATATAACATTCATAAATCATCTTTAAAATGTATATAGCTGTGGCTGTATAAAAATATAGTGTTAAGAGGCTGTTATCACCCTGTTATATCTTATTTCCAGTTTCAATATATTTCTGGTCGTATATAGCTTTCATAAAATTGCTTTTGACATATATGTGATTACTTCTCTGTATGAACACATAAATGCATAGTTAAGTGACTTTTTTGAGTGAATGATTTACCACAAATATCACAATTAAATGGCTTCTCTCCCGTATGAATATACTTGTGCTTAGTTAAGCTACCAGTATGAGAGAATGATTTACCACAGATATCACAACAATAGGGTTCCTCTCTTGTATGAATGCGCTTGTGTATAGTTAATTCACCACTCTGAGATAGTGATTTACCACAAATATCACATTGATATGGTTTCTCTCCTGTATGGATACGTTTATGAGCAATTAAGGTACCTCCTTGTGAGAATGACTTACCACAGATATCACAGCGATATGGCTTCTCTCCTGTATGAATACGTATGTGTTTAGTTAATTCACTTGTTTGAGAGAACGACTTACCACAGATATCACAGTGATGTGGTTTTTCTCCACTATGAATACGTAGATGAGTAGTTAAGTTACTGCTTCCAGTGAATGATTTACCACAGATATCGCACTGATATGGTTTCTCGCCAGTATGAATACGTTTGTGTTTAGTTAAGTTACTTCCTTCAGAGAATGATTTACCACAGATGTCACAGTGATATGGCTTCTCCCCTGTATGAATCCGTTTGTGTACAGTTAACTCATCATTTCGAGAAAATGATTTACCACAGATATCACAGCTAAATGGTTTCTCTCCAGTATGAGTACGTTGGTGAGAAGTTAAATCACCACTTCCAGAAAATGATTTACCACAGATATCACAGTGATATGGTTTCTCTCCTGTATGAATGCGTTTGTGAGTAGTGAGATTACCTCTTTGAGAGAATGATTTGTGACATACATCACAGTGGTATGATGATTTTTTAATCTCTTTCGGCATCTCTTCAGGTAAAAAATATTAATCATTAAAATTGTTCGTTTTTGCAGAATTTTTTTTGCTTCTGTAGTCTTTTCCTGTCAAATATTTCTCCTCTAGTTCGAACACCTGTTATTGTTATGAAGATGTTGCAAGCTCATTAGTAATCCAAGTTTCATCTTGTATGCATTTTAGACAGTAAAATAGAGAAATTTTGTCAATAATCTCACACACAACAAACATTCTACAGTAATTCCACAATAGATTTATACAAACAAAGTGATATCTGTTCTCTAAAGCATCTTCCTTTTGTCTTCAAAAGATGATAAATATTGATGGCTTATCTGAGTAAAAAATTCTCTCATCGCAATGTCATCTGATATTCTGAAATAAAAGAAACAGTATAACATATAGATACTTAAAATGTAGAGATGCAATAATGAAAATTTTACTATATTTCTATGCTGATAAACTATACACCATATTTATTCTATTTATGTCTTAATACACACTCATATACAATATGTACTTCTAATTATGGGAAATGATATCTCCAGTATTAAATATGCTACTTTTCTACAGTGAAGTCAACACTGTGGAAATAAACATTTTTTTCAAAAAATGAAAATTTGATTTTTTGAATGTTGAAGTCAAATAAGTTTATATTTAGTCTTACTATTCAGTTTGTACAGAAATGTACATTATTTTTCATCTTGTGGGAAAGCAAAATATTTAGCATTTAAGCATGAATTTTCTAAAACCCATCAAAAATTTTTATTAAGCATCCTCTTTTTATATATGGTGCTTAGATTATGTTTCAACCCCAACAAAATATTCTTTTTTTAAGGAGAATTTTAATAAATTGAAACAGCATTTTAAATTTTCAAAAGATGAGAAAAATATTTTAAACTACTTGTAACAAGATGGATATTATAAGTTAGAATTACCACTTTAAAAAGTATATTTTATAATGTGCATGTAAGAAGATTTCAAATGTATGTCTTTTACATGGATGTAAAAATTATCAGAAGACAATATTCTTTCATTAATAAACATAGCAATTTATTTCTTGATGGTAAATTTTACATGTGGTAGTAAAGAAATTTGGTCACTGAAAGGTTAGCATTGATGTGTTATTCAAGGATGTGGAATAATGAGAGAAAAAAATGTATGTGCAATAGAAAATGTAATGTGTGTGTACATAAGAAATATCTTAGCATGTCGTTATCCACTGGACAGCTAAATAAGAGTGTGTTAACATGTTAGATTCGAAGCAGCAACTTTTAAGGATCCATAGCGTGTTGAGCTAGATGAGCCACAATCTTGCCAATAGTTTAGTGTCTATATCTGAACAGGATAAAACAAAGCAGCGACTAAAGGAACTAGGTATTAACGTTCTAACAATTAGACAGAAACTGAATAAATACTCTTAAAAAGCAGATGTTGTTACTCTGGGTGGAAGTGATGAAACAGTTCGACAGCTAGCCTCAATTAGCTACATTAGTGATCCGATGTTGGAATATTTTACTGAATTGTTTTCACAATATCTGTGCCTGTTTAGCTCTTTTGTCTGACACCTTGTACATTATCTCAAGCTCCCTGCACTCTTGTCAGACACAGCTTGCCTCTATTGGACCCATAGTTGGGTACGTAATTAACAGAAAAGTTGTCTGTCTTTTGAAACATGCCAGCATGCAATACTGTTGTCCTTGCTAACCTTAGCAAATGAGCACAAAAATAATGCCAGGAACAACTTGCTTCAATTTTCTCCATAGCCATTGCTAGCTCATATTACACATTCGGCAACTCCAATAATTTCTACAATTCTGAATTCAATGGAAAAAAAGTGAAAATCGTGTAGGTGAAAGTATCGAAATTTACCCTTTTGTATACATCATGAAACTCAACACCTTAAGATCGTAATAGTAACAATACAGTAAATTGGTCAGTTATATTACATCAAAACCACTACATCAAGTTTGTAAGAAGTCTGTATGCAACTTAATTATTAACCCATCCACATGGAACTGTGGATGGGTTAATTTGGCAATCAATCGTTTTGGGTCTCAGTGTTGTCACTTGCAACTTGCCATTCGTTAGTTAGTTATCATATATTGTTGTCTCATTCAATCCCCAACCCCAGTGTTGCCAACATAAAATCAGAATTTAATGCTAAATTTCAGTAGAAAAAATACAAAAAAATGCTAAATATGACAAAAAAAAATGTTAAAGACTAATTATATCAAAAATCTTAATATTTATTTACTTACTTTAATTATATTCAGCATTGAAAAATAATTTCTTGAATTTCACTGATTTGTATACATTCAAGGTTAATTATGTGTTTTGGAATATCGAAGTTTTTGCAACATTTGCCATATCTTTTCAGGCCATATTTTATTGACAATATTGATCTTCCTATGGAAGATGCATTTTGTTTTTCAATTTTGATTTGATTACACCCATACTACTGAACAACCATTCAACTTCTGCATTTGAGTTTGGCAATGTCAGTAGATTAATGGCAAAATTTGCAACATCTCTAAAAGGATTTCCTCCAGTAGCATCTTTATATTCCAAGACTTCCAGTCAGAATGTATTTGTCCATTTAACTAAATGAATGTTATAAAACTGAATTTCAATTGAAGCAATTTTTTCTTCATTTAAATGCATTGCCTCAAAGAACCAATTTTACCTGTCTTAACAGGTAAAATTGGTTCTTTGAAATGCTGCAAAATATTCTCTACTGAAAAACCTTTGATATTCCTCAGTATATTAATATTTCCTGGCAAACAGTGTTTGAGCTCTTTATAAAGGCAGAGTAAAAATTGTTGCGCTCTCTTTTGCAAATATTATTTTCTTCAGTGGCTGTTAGTCTTCTTGATAATCATTTCTGCTATCTTTCTCTCGAACCTGTAGCCTAAATTTGGATTAGGATCCAGAAATTTTTCAATAGAAGCATCAGGATCAAGAAGATCAATTCTACATGTTGGCATCACTATCATATTAGCAACAGATTTGATCAAATTTGAAAGATCTTCAAGTAATTTTGTTTTGTTGACAATGTTTGATTCAAACAGTTTATTCATTTCCTGAACATGTTTTAAAATTGGATGCAAAAATAAAAGGTAAAGTTCATTCCTACAATCACAAAACATTTCATGTAACATTTGTGCTGTAAAGCATTTTTCTTTTGTAATTGTAGTTTGGAAGTGAATTTGCAATTCAAACCATTGGCTTAAAATTCTATTTACTGCTAGTTCTATTGACAGGCAGACAAGAATTCATGATCTTCAAAGGCTCTTTATCATTAATAGCAAACTAAAGGTTCAAAGTTTCCCTAAGACACCTGATGAAGGATGGGTATGTATAGCAGCCGAAACGTGTTAACAAGCAAGATGAGGGCAAATTTCCATCAGATGTAAATAATATTGAGGCACTCTTTCGATGTAACTCAACAAAATCAAAACATTTCCCTTTGGGTATTTCCATGGGTTATTGGAGTATAGATATAACTAAATTATACCAGCAATGTCTCATTTTAAACTTTCAGAACCTTGGTTTTGTTTGCTTTTGCCTCAGTTGCACGTATATATTTCACTTGCTGCCTATTTGTTATTGTGAGTTCGTCTCTGTCTGTGTTTTTTTTTTGTTATTTGAACTGTTGTCTTGTGACGAACGGTAATTTTTGCCCTACGGGGCAGAAAATTTCTGGAGAGGAAGACCCTGCCACCGAGAGAATACAAGAAACGATGGAATGATGTGATGAGAAAGGTGGGTGTTAGTAACCCAGCTTAATCATTGATGGAAAGAAAAGATAGTTGCTGGGCCTTATAGGCTGCCGGGTTCGATCTTTTAAACTTTTATTCGTTTTCTTTTTATTTAAAAAAAAGTTCTAGTTTAAAGGAAATTAATCGTTGTATAAAATATTTTTTAGTAAATTTTTAAAATGATATTCATACGAACTCATGTAACATTTTGGCGATGTAAACTTGAAGAAAAAAAAGCCTTGCATATTTGTTCTTACCTGTTTCATGAAAACAGAATCGAACTGTCATTCGCTTCTACGGAAATACCCGAAGTGAAATGTTTTGTTTTTGTCGAGTTAAATCGAAAGAATGCCAATATTGATAAACTCCCTTTTGAAGTTTCAAGA
Organism: Octopus sinensis; assembly: GCF_006345805.1. Classification (NCBI taxonomy): domain Eukaryota; kingdom Metazoa; phylum Mollusca; class Cephalopoda; order Octopoda; family Octopodidae; genus Octopus; species Octopus sinensis. The sequence goes on along the minus strand of NC_043006.1, from coordinate 27,355,417 downwards.
AAGTGAAAGAAAAATTCAACAATAGCCGATAGTATTAAAATTTGGCTATAAGATACATTAACGAAAGTAGAAAAGGAGGAAAAAGAAGAAAACAGGGTAACTATTGAGGAAATGTCATGATCAGAGAAAAATGCTAAACAAAATTTTAAACCTGCTGTTTTCCCTGCTAAATGCTAGATTCAAAAAATTTCTGCTAAATGCTGAAGAAAATGCTAGATCTGGCATTAATATGCTAAATTGGCAACCCTGCCCGACCCCTTGTCTGTCCCATCTATGTTTGACCCTTTTGGTTAATTAAAAATAAATTCGTTCGTTATTTTCCGGTAAGTTTTATTTATTTACTTTTGATGTTGCGAAGTTTAAGAAGAGTGGTGCGTCTATAAAAGATGCGTGCGTAATGGTTGTATGTACGTGTATATAAAAAAATAATGGTTGTACATGTGTGTATTTATGTATGAACGTGTAAAAGAAATATAATGGCTGTACATGTATGTGTGTGTGTTTGTGCAATGGTTGTATGTATGTGTATATGAAAAATAATGGTTGAACATGATGTGTGTATTAGTATGTACGTGTATATGAAAGCTAATGGGTGTACGTGTGTGCGAACGTACTCACATACGCACACAAAGACACCCAGTATCATTCATATACACGCACATACATACATGTGCATACTTTTTTGCATGTATATGTGTGTGGAATGTAGATAGCAAAAACAATGTCGCATTCTAAACTTAAGAAAATACCTTGCATACTTATAATGTACGAGTTATGTTTGTATGTATGCATGCATGCATTTTTGTGCATGTATGTGTATGCGGCTAGGATTCGTTCTTACCTGCTTCATTTGTGTATTTAAAATCCGTAAATTTCCAAGAAGGAAACGAGATCAACGTCGAAAAAGCTATATTAGTTAAAATAGCCCGTGTGTTTACAGTTGGTTGACAACACGTGCAGTTACGCATGGAAACTAACGAACGAACTTGACAATTCTGAGACCCAAAGCGATTGATTGTCACCAATAATTCCACGCTTTTATAGTTTCACTTTAGATTGGCATCGACACGATATAACTATACAGAAAGGGATTCTACCTAGTCTCGCTGGTTCAAATTAAGGACAAACTCTGGGTTGAAAACCTACTTGTAAACATTTATACGAAGGAAAACAACCACAAATAAACCTTGCAACAAATTTTACCCTAAAACCATCGATTCCAACAACTGGAAGCGACAAAATTTTTGTAAGCACACAAGCTTTAAAAAGTTAATAAGATTTGCAACTGTATAGTTACATGAAATATCTTTTCCACTGTATTCGATAATATAAATGCAAAATTGGAAATAAACCGGTTACAGCTGACTTACCGTTAAAAGTAGTATCCATAATTCCAAATACTAAGACCCACTGTCACAAACTAGGGTTTGAAGCTGATTCAATGAACAGTTTACATCTAAACAAAACTTCGCTAATGGCAGCCAGCAGTCAACATCTGGTTGAGCATGCGCATACCGAAATGAAACTAGCAGTAACGAGAAGCAAACAATATTTGGATCTTTTCGGTTTGAACGGCAGTTTTTTAACATAATTTCTAGGTAACTAAAAAATTTTAAACTTCGTATACTGGTAGAATGTGTTTATGAAACACCTTTTTCTCTTGGCTTTATTGAGAAAATTCTATACTTTGTAAGATATTTGTTTTTTTTTCTTCAATTTCTGCAATTTCAACTAATCACTGACGTCTATTGAGATAAAAAGCATTCTGTGCCGTATGAATATGTCCCTCGTTTAAGAAACAGATTGGGTTTATTTACATTTGTGAAGAAAAAAAGATACCCTTCCCCCCACCCTTAACCTTAAAAGATATTGAAATGCAATAGATCGATTCTGGGTGACAATTTCATATGACACGGCTAGAAAAAACTGCCGTTCAAACCGAAAAGATCCCAATATATTTATAAGTGTGTGTATTGATTACTAGCAAAGGCACTATTTCGTTTTGCAACCATAATATGCTTAAAAACGATATTCTCATTTTTAAGTGATAAACTATAGATTTTCTACAGATTTCAGCACTGTAAGTTACGACATTTCGTATACGAATACGTAAATCGGTCAATCCATTAGAGTTACACTGCTAAACTTAATGGGTATTTAAGCAATGCGTTCTTGGGTAGTTTGATGGGTTGGATGTGGTGCAGATGAAAGAGCAATAACTCTTGAGATATGCATATATACCTATTAACTAACTTTTTTTTTGTTATCTTCAACTGCACTGTTTACATAGCCGTAGTTATAGATAAAACATTGTAATCCATAGTGCTGGCCCTGAATTCTCTAGAAACTCTATAGTTTATCACCTAAAATGAGAATATCACACTGCTAACACAAAATTTATGGCACAATATTGACTTGTAAATCTTTAATATACTTGGTAGTATATTATGGCTGCAAAACGAAATGCTGTTCCCTTACTAGTAATTAATATTTATGTACCAGCTGCCAGGAATGTGTTTGATAGGTAAATTGGTCTATCCATTAGTGTTACACTGCTAAGCAATGTTTATGAATAGTTGAGGAGTTGGACAATGTGTTGATGAAAGAGCTATAACTCTTGAAATATGCATATATACCTATAACTTAGTGTGTGTGTATATATATATATATATATATATATATAGCGACCAAGACTTTTGGAAATATGCTGTGCTTGAGAAGACCTGGCAAGCCAAATGAGACCATAACTTGTGGCCTATGCCAGGAGCGTAACCAGCCCACTTATGCGTACCTTTTCCTTCTTTGGTCACTAAACTCTGCTTGCGAACACCTGTTGAGGCAAGTGAAATCAAAATCAATTCAATGACTGGCATCTGTGCTAGCAGGGTGCAAAGAGCACACCATACGAGTGTGATCGTTGACAGAGCGGCTATTCGAGTATGATCGTTACCAGTGTCACCTTACTGGCACTCATGCCTGTGCTAGTAGGGTGCCAAGAGCACCATCCGAGCGTGATTATTGCCAGAGCAGCCAACTGGCTTCTGTACCCATGGCACGTACAAGGGCACCATTCGAGCGTGATCGTTACCAACGTCGCTTCATTGGCACGTGTAAAAAGATTCGAGTGAGGTCATTGCCAGTACCGCCTGACTGGGCACATAAAAAGCACCCACTACACTCTTGGAGTGGTTGGCGTTAGGAAGGGCATCCAGCTGTAGAAACTGCCAGATCAAGATTGGAGCCTGGTGCAGCCATCTGGCTCACCAGCCCTCAGTCAAAATCGTCCAACCCATGCTAGCAAGGAAAGCGGACGTTAAACAATGATGATATATATAGTTACGGTATATTCTGTTAAGAACATAGTAGAGTACAGTATAAAGGTTGTCCATCTTCAGATTTCACCCTGTACTATCCAGTAGTAGTAGTATACATACTTCCAGGTTTGTGTTTGGGCTTTTGTCGTGTTTATGATTAATCTATATTTTTGCTACTTTTCATTTGTCTTGCTCACTTAAGTTCTGGTGCTTGCTAAATTTACTTTGAGAACATTTCTTAGTGGTATGACCATAGCGGATCTACTTCTAGCATAAAGGTTGTCCACATAGTGGTCATCCCTCTCATATGTATGTAATAGGTTTTTTATATGCTAGACCACTGGTTTTAAATTGATGTTAATCTAATTAATATCTAATTGTTCACCCTCATTTTAATTATATATATATATATAGTTATATATAAATAAATATCATCATCGTTTAGCGTCTGCTTTCCATGCTGGCATGGGTTGGACGGTGCAACTGGGGTCTGGGAAGCCAGAAGGCTGCACCAGGCCCAGTCTGATATGTAAATATATGTGTATATATGTCAGTAGTATGCACTCCAGCTATGCCAGCCATGCACTGCATGGTCATTTATTTTTATGTAAATCAAAAATAGACTTAAAGATGTAATTCATTTATAATTATGTCACAAAGTTGTCAAAATCTAACTAGTCATTTTCTTTCAAAGATGACTGTCAAATGTAATATAAATATACCATTATTTAGATTATTGAAAACATCTCAACCTGACTTCATTTCCCATGCTTCAAAATCATGCAACGTTAAAAATGCATGAAGGTTCTTGTCTTTGGTTTCCTGTGTCTACATTGTCAGTTCTTCGTAATTGGTGTCTGACCACATGGTTGAATGTATTTGAGCTCAGTCACAAGGCACTAATAAAAGACCTTTCAAAATTCTTTTGTCAATCAGATTGGTTCTGTCATACAGACTACTAGGACCAAATTTTTGCCAAACAGAACAAAATTATTTATTTTCTCTTATAATGTTTGATCTTATTCATTTTTGGTTAAGCGACCACCATCAATGTCAGCACCCAGTTTTCACTTTTTCTCTCCATGGTACAAGAATTCCCTCCACTATTCTTTTTCTACTTTTCAAACTTAGCTTTTACTTCTTGTTTCAACATACTCTCATTGCAACTTACTGTATTCTTCAATACCAGGGTCTCTCCCTTCCTGGACTCAATATGGGCAGCATGTGCAGCATCAGTGCCACGTAAACAAAAAAAGAAGAACCGCCCCAAAAGGGCAATTTGGGAAACTTCAGCGGTCCGACTTGCCAGGAAGGAACATTGGACTGCTGAACGGGAATACAAGTTGCATAAATCAGACACCAACAGGAAGAAGCGGAATAAATCCTCCAACCATCTCAAGCAAGTGACAAAAAAAGCAGTGCTTGAATTTGAACAGTGCATAGCAGCCAATCCTGACAGCAAGGTTTTCTGGAAATATGTGCATTCAAAGCAGAGACCTCACTCTCCAGTGGGCCCTCTTCGCAACCCTCACACAAACCAGATCACTGACAACCCCAAGGAATGCGCAGAACTCATTGCCGAGTGCTATGCAAACATATTCACTGTTGAAAGTCAAAATGTACCATCTTCACCATCACTAACAGCAAACTCCATAACAACTATGGAATTTACACCTGCAATGCTGCAACGTCACCTTCAAAATAAGCGCAACTATGCCTCCCCTGGTCTCGATGGAGTTACATACCTGCTTCTCAAACGTGGCAGGCACTTCCTTTTACACCAGCTTTCTATTTTCTTCCAGTACTGTCTCAACAATGGTGCTACTCCGGAGCAGTGGAAAACTGCCAGTGTCATTCCTCTGTTCAAAAAGGGCAACCGCACATCACCTGTCAACTATCGCCCAGTCAGTCTCACTAGCTGTATTGCAAAACTGATGGAATCGTGTGTCAGAGAAACACTCTGGAACTTCTGGAGCTCTCACAGTCTCATCCGACCCTCACAATATGGATTTGTCCCTAACTCCAGCTGCAGTGATCAGCTTGTCGAGTTCCTTGAGAACATTACTCAGATCACTGACAGTGGCTCATGGGTGGATGTTGTCTACCTTGACTTTGCTAAGGCTTTCAACTCTGTGCCACACAAAAGGCTTATGGTAAAACTCTCTGCAATGGGTGTGGGGGATGACCTTTTTAACTGGTTGAAATCCTTCATCCTCAGCCGAAAGGAGGTAGTCACAGTTCTAGGACAGCACTCTACACCATATGAAATGTCATCGGGTGTACCACAGGGATCTGTCCTTGGTCCCCTCTTGTTTGTGGCATACATTAATGACATAGATGCCAATTTAAAGAATGCCACAGTATTGAAATATGCAGACGACATCAAGCTGTACCTTGAAATCAAGAGGACAGATCCTGATATCAGACCTAGACACAATGCAGCAATGGATCACAGACTGGCAACTGAAACTGGCTGTGGACAAGTGTACCACCATGCATTTTGGGAGAAAAAACCCTGCGTCCACATACTCCCTCCACAACACTGATATCAAGAAATCCTCTTGCGAGCGTGACCTAGGCATCACTGTCAGCAGTGATTTGCGTTGGACAAAGCATATCTCTAAAATTGTCAAGAAGGCCGAGGGTGTCTTGGCATCACTCAGCAAGACTTTTGTTAGCCGCTCTCCAGCCATCTATTTAAAACTGTATACAGCTATGGTACGACCACACTTGGAATTCGCATCATCAGTTTGGAATCCCTATCTTGCTCAGAACATTGACCTCCTGGAATCTGTCCAGAGACGTGCAACCAAACGCATGCCCTCCATCAGACACCTACCATATTTTGAGCGCCTTGTTTCCCTGGGCATGGATTCACTAAAGCTCCGGCGTCTGGCGACGGACTTGGTAAACACCCACAAAGTTATCAACCACCTCACCAACAACACTGAACACCTTTTTGATCTCCATGTGTCTAACACACGTGGACATGCCTACAAAGTCAGAAAACAACACAGCTCCCATGACTTTCGGAAACATTTTTTCACGCTCAGAGTTGCTGAAGCATGGAATAAACTGCCTGCGTCAGTTGTTGACTGCCATGACACTGCATCCTTTAAGGCCCTCATGCTTTCCGAAATCCGCCAAAACTACACCTGATTATATATACACTTTAGATGAGTTGTAGTGCACCTGAGCACTGTACACAATTATTATTATTATTATTATTTTTATAAACCATTCTACAGTCCATCTTTCTCCATCAAATTCTGCATAGTTCTTCTCCTCAGCTCCTGAATATTTCAATATCATGATGCAATAATTTCTGAATATCACCTGTCCCAACTTCTTCAAACCTCACTTCCTGCACCATTCGTACAACACTATTGCTGAGACTGTTTCATCTTTTATAATACAGTCTTCCTTAACTCCATTAGGAGACAGTTTTTTCCAAAACCCCAATGAGACATGTATGTCTAACTTCTGAGCTTCCTTAGTATTTTTTACTGCAAGCATAATTTCATTTTTCAAAAATTCTTTGGCACATGTTTATTAGTACTCACTGTAATCACTTGTGTTTCTCAAAGATCATTACTCTTTTACTTGTTTCAGTCATTTGACTGCGGCCATGCTGGAGCACCGCCTTTTAATCGAGCAACTCGACCCTGGGACTTATTCTTTTGTAAGCCCAGTACTTATTCTATCGGTCTCTTTTGTCGAACCGCTAAGTAACGGGGACATAAACACACCAGCATCGGTTGTCAAGCAATGCTAATGGGACAAACACAGACACACAAACATGCATATATATATATATATATATATATATATACATATATACGACGGGCTTCTTTTCAGTTTCCGTCTACCAAATCCACTCACAAGGCTTTGGTCGGCTCGAGACTATAGTAGAAGACACTTGCCCAAGGTGCCATGCAGTGGGACTGAACCCGGAACCATGTGGTTGGTAAACAAGCTACTTACCACACAGCCACTCCTGCGCAAAACAAATGATGCGGTGAGTGATGAGCAAGCAGAAAGAAAGTGTTCTAGAACTGTGTCAAGCAGTTCTTCCTCAATAGAGCAGTCCTCAAAGAAATGAAGCAGCATCGCTTAAGTTTACTGACTACACAACTAAACTATGGAAGTGCATTTGTTCCTTGCTTGCGCATACAAGAGACAAGACTTGTCAAGTCTCCATTTGCTACGGTGGATGCCATTAAAAGACTGACTACATCATATTCCACTAAGAATTGAAGCAACTACTATTCTCACAAACAAAATTAGTATATCAGTAGGAAAGCTTGACTTTACTAATGTTCATTCTTGCACTGAACTTGTCAACCCTACAAAGTGATATGTAAGGGTTACAAGTTAGGATCTGCCAAGGAGAGAAAAAAGTCACACACACCTTTCCTGTTGATGATCTTAAGTTATGTTCTGATAAATTCATGACAGCAAGAGACAATTTGGGTTGGCCACAATATTCTTATGGAGCATATGAACAGAGTTTGATCAGGTTAAGTGTTCATATTTGGTCATCAATTGAGGAAAGACATTTACCCAGATAATGGATGTCAATGGTCTCTCTCCCTTATCTCCAATAATGAATGTGGTGTTTTTTTTATACTTGCGGAGTCTGGAGGAAAGGCCTTATTTAGTTTGTTGGTGCTCCTACACCAGTGGGATTGATACCTTAAATGCTACTCTTGAACCTTTGAAATCCAACATTTGATGAGCAGGTAAAGAATTCCAGAGGGCCAATGTTCTGGAAAGGAGGGATTAGGTATATTGATGAATGCAGGACCTGAGGGTTGGACACAATATGGGTGATAGTAAGAAGATGGACAAGTAGACAGGAGTGCTTGACAGGAGATGGCTTGAGCATATCCAGCTCCAAGGAGCAAACACCATTATAGTAACAGTAGAAAAGGTTGAGAAAGTAAACAGCATGCTTGTGGGCCATAGACTTGAGTGTATCTGTTGTCAGTGGGAATGTTGGGAGGCTTCCTGGATGCAGTCGAGGATGCTTGTATATGTTAGCAGTAGCATCATTTCAGATGTGAAAGCAATACACCATTGTGAACCTCAGCTGAGCTTTGTCAGGTATCAGTAATTGCTAGAAGTTGAAATATCTTCTAGCCTGAAGAGCAGGCCCAGTCATTGGATGCCATCCCATGTTAAGGACGTACTTTTTTGCCAAGATAAAACCTCAGAGATACTGAAATTTAACAACAATTGAAGTGATTCTGAAGACTCTTGATAAGTGCTATTCATGTTTAAGTGGAGTGTGGTGCCATATTATTTCCTTGATGAGTGGCATTTGTGTTTTTTTAGCAACTGGAAAAAACAAGATAGGCATATCTTCATTGGAGAATACTTTCAAGGCCTCTCTTCATAGAGTTAGTGTGTACTTGGCATGTGGCACCAAGGTTGCAAATGGATAATATATAGCTGGAGAATGTTAGAGAGTAATGAAGGATAGTGTCATCTATGTAAATATAAGTGTTACTGAAAATGGTGACAATTAAGTTGTTGCTATACAGAAGACTAGGAGACAATTGAACCTTGGAGTACCTTAAAATTGATAAAGCAAAGAAAAGAACTGACAATATGGCATGTAGTATTAGTGCTAGCACCAGCATTTGGGATACTAAACTGGGCACTCAAAGAGGTTTTCAGCATAAACATAAGACAAGAAAGATACTAACAACTGCTGATAAACAGCAGTAACATTGGAATAATATATAAAATTGGTTCAAACAGCCATTGAGGACAAGCTCATATTACTCAGACGACACCTATTGAACAGAAAAGAAAGACATGATACATCATATGAACTCAATGAAAAATGGTAGAATTTAGTTTCAAGTAATTTATTTGAAGAAGTGAAATAAAAAAACAATTAATTTATTCATTGAATTCACACATACAACATAAAAAAAAAATAAAGTTTGTGTTTTATTTTTTAATTGAAGTTTATTTTTTTCTCACATCTCATTGAAAAAAATAAATGGCTATGAATATTTCACTCTCATATACAACCATAGACTGTGAGATGAAAGGAAAAAGGGATAAAAACTGGAAAAAGAAAAGTAATAAAAATAGCAACAGTTCATCATCATCGTTTAACGTCCGCTTTCCATGCTAGCATAAAATAGTTAATTCTACTGCGTTTTGGTTTATTGAATGCAGTTTCTAATGCCACTTGAAACTACATATTTTTATGGTTGGTAAACTATTTTACAAAAACCTGCAGTTAATAAGGTAGTCATTTCTGCAGTTTGTAAGGTAAATATACTTATAATAATCATCATTTTCTGCATGAATAGTTTTCAATATACAGCAACTAAGAATAGAAGAAAGAAACTAATGAAACTTACTATTTACAACTTTATGCATGAGGCAGATTTGGCTGTGCTATTTCACTGAAATGTTACATTAATATTGTGGACAAAAAATTCTCATTCATTGTCTGCCACAAATATTACTAACATACACATTCACATATATGTAGTACTAGAGAGAACCCACCAAGTCATTCAAACATGGTGAAATGAATGTTGAAAGTAGCTGGGATTTACATATATATACATATATGCATGCCTTTACTCCCTTGGACACACAAAGACCTGTTGAGGTAAGCGAAGTCGATATCAAACCTCATCCGACAACAGGCACCTATGCCAACCCCCCTTTGCTTGCGAAGACCTGCTGGGGCAAATGAAATCGGAATCGAAATTGAACCAATCCTATGACTGGCACCCGGCAGATGCCAGGACCCCTGGACTGGAGATACGTAAAAAGCACTGTCCGAATCGTGGCCGATGCCAGCGCCGCTTCAACTGGCTTCCGTGCCGGTGGCACGTAAAATGCACCAATCCGACTGTGGCTGATGCCAGCCTCGCCTGGCACCAGTGCAGGTGGCACGTAAAAAGCACCCACTACACTCACGGAGTGGTTGGCGTTAGGAAGGGCATCCAGCTGTAGAAACATTGCCAGATAAGACTGGAGCCTGGTGCAGCCTTCTGGCTTCCCAGATCCCCTGTCGAACCATCCAACCCATGCTAGCATGGAGAACGGACGTTAAACGATGATGATGATGATGATAAATATTTGGGTCCTTTGCTCTACATCAACCACTGTCATGATACCTTCTCATATCTTTACCATACATCATTATTACCCTCTCTTCAGTGGTGGCTTGTAGATAAAATTAGTTGGGGTGCTGCATCAGAAAATTTTTAGCTGTTGTTTTAATATTGTGTAATAGGAAACAAACATATAAAAAGAATATTTAAACATAAACTTGATCGGTTTGCATTTTAGCCACTGCTGGGCAGTGTGTTTAATTTGTTCACTGAACACTGCCGTGAATTGCCCCTTGTTTTTCAAAAATCTCCTCTAAATCACAAAATAAGAGGGAAAAATCTGCCCTATTTTTCAAATCCTGGCAGCAACACTGAAGCTGGAAGCAGATAATAATCTAATTCTACACTTCATCATATTCAAGAATATAAACACGTTTTTAAGCACAACAGATGCGGAGTCAAAAAGAAACACTACCTTTCACCAGCACTGAGTGAATGATAGTGCTGTCTCTCCCTAGTGTGAAGCTTCCTATCTTGGACATGTGAGCATGCGCACAACAGTCAAACACTGAATCACTGGACTGGTGAAGTGCACAGTTCTATACAAGGATTTTTGTATTTTTTTCATAAACTAGGGGATGGCTACTGACATTAAGTTTAAGTATTATATAATGTACAAGTATAAAGGAAGAATTAAAGAAAAAAGGCCTCATTATATTGAATGTTATCGATAATATCAAGTGAAAATAGGGGCTGCTGCAGTTCTTATATACAAGCTGCCATTGCTAAGGATGTTAGGAAAGTCATTAGACCTGTCAATCTCTCTCCACAAACCACACTGAGGAATGGCACTGGATCTACTTGTATTCAATCCCTACCTAGCATTATCATGCTCTAAATATGCTTGGCTATCACCCTTTCTATACCAACAGTGAATATTCTTGCACTCTACCTCTCCTACCCTCATCCCAATTACTCTGTTTCTACCCTTATACATTTGTTCCATTTACCCATTCATTCATTCTGGGTTTCTTCTGGGATCACTCTATCAATATTGAGTGAATGAACAAAGAAAAGAGTAGTGATAACCCTTTAGTCTTGTCAGGCAAAAAGAAACCTCTCCAGTTTGGGGCCACAATTACATTCACCTTGTACACTCTGTAAAGTATACAGAGCAAAAAAAAAATAAATAAGTAAAAAGCATTCAATGCACTCTGTTCAGTGGTTGGGGAATGGAGTAGAAACAAGGCATGACAAACTTTCTAGTGCTCGTCACTCTCACCCTTACTCATTTCCACAACATTCACTATCTTTCCATTTTCTTTCTATTTGTATTAATTTTATCAGTGCAACAAAGGAAGGTAGCATCTGATAAACCATATGATTAGCCTTTCTCTTCCCGTCATTCATCCCCCACTTTTATTTACTGCATTACCCTGGTGATGTAATTATGGACACATTAATTTGAGTGAATGAATACATCATAGGGTAGTGAGAACTCTGTTGTTATGGCACACAAGGTAAGTAACCCCCACTAATGCTGAGGGGGGGTGGGGTTGACTAAATGCACCCACTACATTCTATTTTCAACTTTCTACTTTAACATGTTTCAACCCCTGCTTGTTGCAGTAATTCCTGATAAGAACTGATTAATACTGTGATGTCCTGTCCAACTCATTGAAAGTGAATATAAAATGATGATGATTCACAATGATAATTTTTCTCTAGCCACTATTCAACTGTGGATTACAAGTGTAGACTGACTTTGGAATGATTTTCAACAAACTTTGCTAGATATTTTTTCTTGCGTACTCATTTCTCAACAAGTGTGTGATCCAATAAAAAAAGATTTTCCAAATATTTACATGATAGGGCTTATCTCAATGAAGAGCATTTTCATAGATATAAACGCCGAGAATTTATTGAGAATGATTTCCAATATATTCATATATTCTACAAGGTGTACTTGTTTATAGAAGAGAAAGATTTCTCATGTTTCATTCAAAAGGCTTCTTTTTGGTGTGTATGTTTTTGTGTCTTTTGAGAGTAGAATTATCAGAGAATGATTTTGCACATATTTCACAGTGGAAGGGTTTTTCTCCAGAGTGTATTGCTTTGTGAACCACAAGATTAGATTTAACAGCAAATGATTTCAAACATATTTCACAGTGGAACGGTTTTTCCCCAGTATGTGTTCGTTTGTGTTTGGTTAAGTCACTATTCTGGATAAAAGATTTCCCACACGTCTCACAATGATAAGGTTTTTCTCCAGAGTGAATTATTTTGTGTCTGATGAAATTAGCATTATGGAGAAAAGTTTTCCCACATATTTCACAATGAAACATGTTTTTTCCAGTATGTATTTGCTGGTGTGTTTTTAATAGAGTGTGTGTGATAAAAGATTTCGAACATACTTCACAGCAATAAGGTTTTTCTCCAGTATGTCTCCGTTTGTGAACCACAAGACTAGAATTAACAGAGAATGATTTCCCACAAATTTCACAATGGAAGGGTTTTTCTCCAGTGTGACTACGCTTGTGAATAACAAGACCTGAATTATGAGCGAAAGATTTGCCACATATTTCACAGTAGAAGGGGTTTTCCCCTGTGTGATTGCGTTTATGGATAAGAAGGTGATAATTCTCAATGAAAGATTTGCCACATATTTCACAGTGGAAGGGTTTTTCTCCAGTGTGACTACGTTTATGGAGAACAAGCGGATAATTCTCAATGAAAGATTTCCCACATATTTCACACTGAAACGATTTTTCACCAGTGTGCAATCTTATGTGTTTTCTTACATTACTGTTAGAGGCAAAAGACTTGCCACAAATTTCACAGTAATAAGGTTTTTCTCCTGTATGTATCGACTTGTGAACTACAAGATGAGAATTCTGAATGAAGGATTTCCCACAGATTTCACAATGATAGGGTTTTTTCCCAGAGTGTATCCTTTTATGAACTATTAGATTGGAATTAACAGAGAATGATTTTCCACATATTTTACAGTGATAAGGTTTCTCTCCAGTATGAATACGTTTGTGTATTGTTAATTTTTTGTTAGAGACAAAATTTTTCCCACATACTTCACAATAATAACGTTTTTCTTTATTATGTATTTCTCTGTGTGTGATGACTTCGTTTTCTGAAGAGAATATTTTCCTACAAATCTGACAACGATATTCAGAAATATTTCTTTGTTTAGAAAATGTTTTGCCACATAAACGTTTCCCACCACTGTAAGTCTGTGTAACTGAATCTACATTCGTAAAAACAGTTGTGTTAGAAGTGTCTATGCGATTAATCTCCTCCATATTAATTCCTAACAAATTCTTAAAATCTGAGAAGTGTCAGTGAAGTTACAGTCATCTGTTACAGTTGAATTTCTTGGCTGTCATGAGACACTGTTTATAAATGTTCAAAATGTGCAGTGTAGTTTTATTTTCTACTTACCACTAGAGTGCTTGTTATTAATTAAATACTCTCCAAATGACACACATAGTTTTAGTTGAAAAAATTTCTGTTTTCACATTCTGATGAGCAGATACGGTTGATGGATGCTATGTGGGTTATACAATATAGTGAATCCATAAATGATTGGTAGCAGTCACTCTGGTGCGCATAGATGTTCCACTACAGTTTGTAAGGGAAGACCAGCAAAACTGTAAAGCAAGAAAAGACATGATAAGGCAACTGTAGGAGAAAGAACACACACACGCACATGCACACACACATGCATTTATACATATAAAGATGCGTATAACGCATGCATCCATATGTGTTAATAAAAAGTTAAACACTGCCTAGGAATTAATAGACAAGAAGCAGGAGGAAAATATTTGGGCAACATGTCCATTATGTCTCCACCTGCTTATTGTAACAAATATCAAATCTTAAACATAAATTGCTTCATACCTATAGCTACAAAGTGCATAAATTAAAAAGAAAAGAACACAGAAAACAAAAAATATCAAAATGAACATTGCCATCCAAAGAATTATGGAACTTAGAAACCATAAAACATTAAATCAAACTAGTGAACTAAATGTTAGTGAACATAGTTCAAAACACAGTTTGCCAATACATAAAACAGAAAATAATAACTTAAGGAAAAATCAACCTAGAATTGAAAATATATGGATCAATTAAAAAATGTAAACCAAGACCTTGCTACCTAACAATCTATAACACACATATAAAACACAAAAATGTTAGAACAATCCAAATATAAACTAGTAGAATAACAGATCACTTCAACTATCAGGTTTCAGTTATCTCAAAACAACACAACATGGGAATAAACCAGTGTAGACCAATATCTATTAAATATAAATTTTAATTATAGAAAATATATTTTCCCATACGAAAACCATATAAGATTGACTAAAACACCAAAATCATAATGAAAATACTAACATGAAAACCTAATTAAAATGAACCAAAGGAATAACATCACTTTAACTAATTGTCACTCATCACTTACAACTAAAATCAATGTTGGGGATACAAACACAGACATACACGCATACAAAGGGCTTCTTTCAGTTTCCGTCTACCAAATCCACTCACAAGGCTTTGGTCAGCCCGAGGCTATAGTAGATGACACTTGCCCAAGGTGCCACGCAGTGGGACTGAACCCAGAGTCATATGGTTCGTAAGCAAGCTACTTACCACACAGCCACTCCTATGCCTATATATATATATATATATATATACACACACACACATATATACATATAAGAATATACTGAACCACAAAAAGAAACATGATTTTTTCCAAATGTCATTTTTATATGGTAAATTCTGAAAATTTATTTTGGGAATGTAAATGTAAATATTCCAAGACATGCTGGTTTATGGCAGAGACCCAAATTGCAGTAACCTTTCAACTTTCCCTGAAATGAGACACCAAAACATAGCTGCATTGAATGCCGTGGAGGTTATGGGTACAAAAATCAACCTGGACCATGTTCCTGGCATTCGTAATTTGGATGCATCAGGTATGACCTGATTGTCAGCAGCACAGAGAGAACAAGCTATCAGCTACTTGCAAGCAGGGCATCATGCCCTGGTTGTTACAAAAGCTTACAATGTCCATGTCAGTACCATCTATCACCTGCAACAGTGATACAACAACACCAACAGCACTGGAAATCGTGCCCGCAGAGGGCGCACCCACGTGACCATGTCGTAGCAGGATCGCTTCATCCACCTGCAACACTTCTGTGATTGCTTCAGACTAGGTCTTCTCTCTTGGATAACTGTGTTGAGTCATTCCATCTGTTGAACATAGAGTTCCATGTTGACCGTTTGGTTCCGTCCAAGCAATTCATAATGGATAATCCCTTCCCAGTCCCACCATATGCACAACATCTTTTATTGTTTGCAATGTTCTCTCTCCCACACACACACAAGTCAGTCACACACACATTTTTTTATGTACTTCTGTATACATTTATGTGTGTGTGTTTATGAGAGAAAGAGAGAGAGAGTGAACTTTTTCGTATGTATGTGTGCGTGTGTGTGTGTGATACAGAGAAAGAGAGAGTTATGTATAAGTGGTACTCACTGTCTTTCTCTCTCTTTCTCACACATGCACACATACATACATACAAAAAAGATGTATGCATATTTATGTATGTACGTATCATGACAACACACCCCCTCTCTCTCTCACACACGTCTATTTCATCTGATGTTTTATATTGTGTGTGGGGCATTCTACAATCGCCATTTATTTCCATCACTCTGAAGATATTCACGTAACTCATTTTTTCATATAATACCCATTTTAATTTTTGAAAAAGTTTCTGAAAACAATGTTTTCACTCTCTACAAGAGGAGATGGGGTAGATGATCAGCATTCTTCAGTGAAACAAAGATGAGTACAGGTAGTCGGAGTCAATGTTGAATTCTGCAACTTTGTTAACTATTAAGTATGCATGCAAATATATAAACAAAGATTTAGATGCTGCAACATACACTCTTATGCAGAATGGCAGTCAGCAGATAAATAAAAATGACGAAGTTGCACAGTATGACAGAGGAAGATACATCAGTACAAATGAGGCTTTTTGGCACATCTTCAATTTTCCCATCCATGTGAGGTACCCAGATATCATTTGAGTGTCCATCTAGAGAATGGTCACAGGGTTATCTTTACAAAACAAACAGCCTTGCAACAAGCACTTTCTCCAAAAGAAACTACCTTTCCTGCCTTTTTTAAGTTGTGTCAAGTAGATGAAGATGCAAGAAAACTCCCTTAACCACAATTACCCAAGTATTTACACCTGAAGAAACAATAAATGGCACAAGAGGAAATATGGGGCTGATGCTCTTGCAAGAGTTTACAGTGCCCCCCACCCCCACCAGAATGCTACTACTTACAGCTCCTTTGCATGAAGCACATGATTCCAAATCATTCCAAGATTCAAGGAGGGTAAATGGTCATGTGTGTGAAACTTATAGGGAAGAATGCTATCAACAAGGTTTTTTAGAAAATGATGAGCATTGGGACCTTGCATTGACTGAAGCATCAGTCTCAGATTCTCCAAGGAAATTCCGTAACCTTTTTGCAATTATACTGGAACATGTGTCAACTTGGCAGTCTCCTACTGCTTTGGATGAAACATTGTGAGGACATGCCTGATGACTTAAAGTATGCAGGCAAACCCAGATATCAATATTCAGTTCTCTGAAACAATTTTTAACCAAGCACTGATTAAAATTGAGGATCAAGTTTTGGCCATGATAGGCAAAAATCTGCTAGAGTCTGGCTCTGGACTGCCAAAAACAAACTGTCAAAATTAGTAATTGAACTTCAAAAGACATAGCAAGAGAGACGAATTATGACTTCACAGACTTGGCTGCATTTGTGAATGAACATGAATCTAAACTTCTTCCAGAACAACACTGTGCATATGATAAAATTATTTTATCAATCAAAGGAATTTTCTTTCTTGATGCTCCTGGTGGCACAGGTAAAGCATTTGTAACAACATTGCTACTCTTTAAGGTAGGCAACGAAAAAGAATTGCAGTTGATGTAGCATCATCTGGTTTTGCTGCCCCACTTCTCCCAGGAGGACGAACAGCTCATTCTGCTTTTTAAACTACTGTTAGACCTGGTCACAAATGACAGTCCAATTTATAACATAAGCAAAGGTTCAGGTTCAACAGAAATGTTGTGCCAATGCCACCTGATCATCTGGGTTGAATGCACCATGTCACACAGAAATGCAATTGAAGCTCTTGATAAGACCTTATAGAACATAAGCGGCAACAATAAATGTATGGGAGGAGTTACATTAGTTTTATCAGGAGACTTCAGGCTGACATTACCAGTCATTCCAAGATGAACAAAATCTGATGAAATAAAAGCATGCATTAAGTCTTCACACCTATGGAATAAAGTACAGAAATTCTCCTTCAATACTAACATGTGAGTCTTATTAGATGGGGGCCAATGTGCAGAACAGTTTTCAACCTGACTCTTCCGATTAGGAAATGGGAAAGTACCATTTGATGGGAATGGTGATATGAATTTGGCTCATATTGCTATCATGGTAAATTCCCCAACTAAATTGAAGGACAGGGTATTTCCAGACTTAAGTAATAATTATGATTCACATAAATGGTTGAGTGAAAGGGCGTTTCTTGCTCCAAAAAATGAGACAGTAGCAAGGATTAACCATGAATTAATTAATAAGATTTCAACAGTCATTAAGGAGTACAAATCAGTTCTTGATGAAAAATCAAGCTGTCCATTACCCAACAGAGTTCCTGAATTCTCTTGAGCCACCTGGAACTCCTCCACATAAACTTTTTCTGAAGGTAGGAGTCCTAATAATGCTTCTAAGAAACTTAGATCCTCCTAAATTATGCAATGGGATAAGGTTGATTGTGAAGACATTATCACCTAATGTGACAGAAGCTACCATCATCACTGAATGTGCCTCTGGGGAAGAGATTTTCATTCCAAGAATTCTAATCAAACCAACAGACATGCCATTTGAGTTCAAATGAACACAATTCCCAGTGCGACTTTGCTTTGCAATGTCTATTAATAAAGCTCAAGGTTAGACTTCGAAATTTACAGGCTTGCACTTAATTGAGCTTTGCTTTTCTTATGGTCAACTTTATGTTGGTTGCTCCAAGGTTGGTTTGCAAGACTTATTTGTCTATGCTCCTAATCATGAAGCAAAGAATGTTGTTTACCCAGAAGCTCTGATTACTTGCTACGGAAACTGCAATTGCCTCAAGTAACATCAATAGTAATTGAAAACTATATTTTCCGTTTTTAACACATAAAGCGCGACGAACCACGATCGTGGCTGCTACGCACAGGTCGAGAGGCCACGATCGTGGCCCAGATAGATGCATTTAATTTATGGGCGTTTGTTGGGGTCTAATGTCACTCAAACGCTGCGATACCCCCCCCCCAAAAAAAAAAATTCAAGAGGACTAATAGTTCAACTAATTACTTTTCAGATGATGTAAAACTTGCCACCATTATATATTAAGAAGTTATTTTAACTATTTTTTGTATTTTATGTGTGCATGGTAGTCTCATTTTCATAAAATGTGCTCAGCAGTGTATGCTATGTAAATGTAAATCCCAGCGCTTTATGGGTTAATTGAAAATTAAGCCAAGTTGGTGTTACTTCCCCTGACAGTACTCAATTAACAAGTGCGAGAATGAATGAATTAACTATTTCGTTTAATTGTATGAATTCCCTTGGGGAGAGCACAAATTTGCAAAAATCTTCTGAAAATTCCCCAAAAAAAAAAAAACCAGAAAGGTTATATGGGTTGCTTAAACCAGAATTTCATTCTTAATTTTAAGTTTTATAGTTACTTCATGCCAAGGAGTCAACGATACCATCAACTAGACGCTCTATTGTCAGATATATTTATATTTGTATGTCGCTGGTGTTATTTAAGCAAGAAACATTCTTAAGGAGACCGGAAACTTATCAAATTCGACGCTTATATACATGGAAGTATATTCCCATTTGTTAGAGACACTTGTTTTGCTTCTTTTAAAAGATCAGCATAGCCGGTGTTATGTAAACAACAAGAGGATTAAAGCGATATACAATGATAGACACATACTGAAGAATCCATACCTTCAAACCTCCTTGGGTGTAGTCTTTGTCGAGTTGTGTCAATAAGAGTTTAACAAGATGTTCATGTGTAGACCTTTATATACTGAAGTCTCAATAACTCCTTTTAACAAATCAGTTGTTTCGTATCAGTTAAATAATAATGTTATTAATTGCCTTAAGCATTTGAACTGATAATCCCAATCCCTATTAATACAATAAAATGTATTTTATTGAGGTCTCATGCTTCTTTTGTTACATGATACAATGAACAAGGAAGATCGATATAAAGACAGATGAGATCAAGTACAATCCTTACACAGGAAGTATCATATAGTTAAGAAACAACTTTGCATTATTGTCTCCCATAGTTTGATGAGACAACACATCCTCTAATGATTCGAATGAACAATTGGCAAGACTATCGGTATATCTTCGATACCGGCCTTTGATAATAAATAAATAAATGAACCTGTTATATTCTTCAGATCCCACCAAGTTTGTCTCTCTCTCTCTCTTTCCCTCGTTATCTTATTTACGTAGCGGTGGCTGAAAAAGCGTAGTTCACACTTTCTGAAATTTTAAAATTAAGAGATTTTTCAAATTTGGTTTATTGGTATAATTTATTGGTATACGCTGAATCTGATGTTGTTATTCGCTTGTTCTAGAAAAAAAATTAGCAAAACGTTAGAGACTTAAAGTTTGATTTAAAATCAGAAAACAGGATTTGCAAACTTTAACCTATAAAGCGCTGGGATTTACATTTACATAGCATAGACTGATGAACGCATTTTATGAAAATGAGACTACCATGCACACATAAAAACAAAAAATAGTTAAAATATCTTTTTAATATATAATGGTAGTAAGTTTTACATCATCTGAAAAGTCATTAGTTGAACTATTAGTCCCCTTGCATTCTGGGGGTGTATCGCAGCGTTTGAGTGACATTAGACCCCCAACAAACGCCCATAAATTAAATGCATCTGTCTGGGCCACGATCGTCGCCTGTCGACCTGTGCGTGGCAGCCACGATCGTGGTTCGTCGCGCTTTATGTGTTAAAAGCTATTAACTTTTTAGGATCTTTTCTGTTTAGCTCACACTTTTCAATTCCTTTAATTTTCTTCCAATTGATTTCAAATTTGGTGTACTGGTGTAGTTTTGTATGTTAATTATGGAAATGAAATTCATTTTTGCCATATATTAATAGATATAGAGTTAAAAGATTTTAAAGTTTGCAAATTTGGGTTATTGGTGGTTATATCTGTAATAACAAGCCAAGCCATAATCTGCTTTAGCTATTTGAAAACTACAGATATATTGGTGTCTGTTTCCATAGTAACAAATCAACATATAGTCTGCTTCCTAACCACATGCACTTTACCTTTTTGCTGTGCTGTCACTACCTCATGGAGGATTTTTCGTTTTTATATTATTTACATGCCAGTTCCAACATTTCACATGACTTTATTCATTGAAACTTATTAAAACTTCCAACATTGTAATGTTTTGTCTCATGTTGACATAGACAGTTATTACGAAGAAAATGCCAGTTTTCCAAATCTTGTTTTCTGATTGAGTGAAAATAATCAAACTTTAAACCTCTGTAACATTTTTTTCTAAAGTGAATAACAACATCAGATTCAGCATGAAAAATTACATCAATATACCAAATTTGAAAAAAATTCACTTAATTTCAAACTTTCAAAAAGTGTTAGCCAAACAAAAAAGACTTTAATAGTCTTCATAAAATATTTCTGTAAGTATTAAAGACACATTGATATCTTTTATAAATCATTGCTTGGTGAATGTATCTCAGGTTTGCCTCCTTCCTATATAGGTGGGTAGGGCACAATGAGTAAGATTTACAACATTTTTGACTTTGATGAAAAATATATTTTTTACATATGTTCACTACCTTACAAGAACTATATCTACTAAGCAAATGACCTTCTCTTAGTGCATCAAAAGCACTATAACATATTCAGAACATTATTTCAGAAAATTATCCGTTCTCTTTGAGCATGTGAAAGACAAATTTGACTAGAGCAAAATGAGTAAGACAAGATAAGGCAAATTTACTTCTTCAATTCTCCAGAATTACATTTAAAAAAAGGTTCATACCCATCAATATCCATCCTTAGATATTAGAAATGTCATAAAAATTTAAAATATCCTGGTCAGATGAAAGAGGATCATGGAAAAATGGCACATGGTATGAAATTAACCAAACTCGACTAAATCAAAAAAATTCGACTTAAAATATTCTCTATAGCTTCCTCACAATCTGCTGGAATGGCTCTCTTCATGATATATTTACATACCATAAAGTTAAAGAAAAGAAATTATTGAAATTAGTCATTACTCACTTTGCCCCAGTTTAGCCATCACTTTTTGACATTTGAAAATTATCAAAGTAGATATTTGTGTGGGAAAAAATTGATTTGGAACCAAACAGAAAAGAATATTGATGGGTGAGTACCAAAGATTATAATTTTATTAGCAATCTCAATTACAATTGGGCCAAAGTTAAGGAAAAATTTCCTTTAAAAAAAGTACCCATCCCTTGTCTAAATTTGAAACCGTCTCAACTTCAACAACAATAAGTATTCTGACCAATTTTTACTCCCAACAATGATGTAACAGTACAAAATGATGATGCAATATAATAGTTACAAAAAAAAACAATACAAAATCAGGAATTACTCATTTTGCCCCACTCCGTTACTGATTTAGTATTGTCATAAATTAATAAATAAAAAGTTAATAACTTTTAAATTTTGCAAATTTTTTATAATTTTTGTCAAAGTTTACTACAGGGAACAACCACAGATAGCTTTTGAAAGAAAACTATAATATAAATTTTTAAACACTAAGTCCAGCAATAGGCACAACAATTAACAGAAACTTTACGAACACACTCCAACAACAAATTTTCAATAACAGACGAAATTTTGTCCGACGTGCTAAAGTGGAATTTAATATTAGAGCGCGAAGAGCTACGATACTGAAAGGCGTTATATACAATGCTCCTGACAGCTTGAAATATGCATGCGCGCGCACCCCTCCATCATATACGTACTTTGTATTGAAACTGTGGCTAAAAACAAAAACATTACACTACGTCAGTGTAACAGGATACGGATCTCTGGCTAAAGATGTTAGAAACTACATGAACTGCATCTATCTGCTTTGTTCTGGAACATGAATAAAATTGACCCTTTGAAAACTCCAATTTAACGAAAGCATTTATTTAGGGTTAACAAGATACAGTATCCTGATTACACCTAAAACGGTAAGTTGACATATATTTGTTTCAGGTCTATAATTATTTGTTTAAACGATATAAATTATGTGAACCCTTCAGGGATCAGTAATTATAAAGAAGTGAGCAGTGTTAAAATATATTTGTCAAAGTTTAGTAATTATATCGATGAGAAAATACATAACATTGGTGAAAGATACTTCCTTCGTGCATACAGTATTTATATTGACCAAAAAAAAAAAAGAAGAATTCTGTTATTTTATTTGACGTTGTTCTGCGGTCATCTTGTTTGGTTTAGAGGAGTTTTGAGGATGATTGTACATATTTGGTATTTTATATCGTTATTGTTTAATAGTAAACAATTTGATCGACCATTATGGTTAGACTCATTCCAGCCGTGCCCATCTTGTCGTTGTATATGACTAAGACTACATTATTTAATGAGTCCTTTTTAAAGACAGTATTTTCATTGTGATGTGCGATAATAATTTGTTATTTGAAGTCTTTGTTGTGTAAAAATACAAAAATATTAAAATTTCTATATTTTAGAATGTAAATTACGTTAACCTATTCAGTTTCTTTCAAATGAGGTTATTTCGGATTAAAATTATAAATACTTGAATCTCAGTACTGAGTTCATTGTTTGGCACCTGCCAGGAATTGGTATAGAATTTTGCTTAAAATATGAATGATATCCAGTAAGCTAACGTTATTTAATTGACACTTTCAGAATACTCACGTCTCCGTTACTTTGTATTTATTTGTTTGTTTGTTCGACCCCCCCCTCCTGGATTTCTGTTTTTAAATATCCAGGGTCATGGTTCTGCATACCAAAAGACGATCTTTGGTTTTAGGTACCAAAGATTCCCACCGCCATTCACAAAAATAAATAAATCGAAAAATTTTGACAGCTGTAAATTTTCCATTTTTTAATACTTCTTTTATTTCAAGGGTTTTAAAAATATGTTTCAAAAATGTAGGATATTATGATTTTAAATAAAGAATTAAATTTTGAAGAATTGAAAGACTAGGAGTCACCACGACTGTTATATATATATATATATATATATATATATATATATATCTGTGTGTTGTGATCAACTTTTAACACCCAGACTCCATTTGTTTTAGCATGATTTCTATAGCTGGATTCACTTCCTAACACCAGCCACTTTTTAGAGTGTATTGGGTGCTTTTCTGTAGCATCAGCGCCCGCAAGACTAGGATCTCTCAGCTGAGAGAGGGATGTTGAGGACATGCCTGTATGCTGACTTTCACCTTACAACATTCCTATACATTGCTTATACAGCTCTCACCAACTACTCATCTATCCCTAGCTTCCTCATTGCCCGCCAGATAAGAGAACAGGGGACTCTATCAAAGGCTTTTTCCATATCAAAGAAAGTCAAATCCAGAGGTTTGTTTTTGGCTACTTCTCCTGTAGCCGCCTCACCTGGAAGATAACATCAGTAGTGCTTCTTCCTGGCACAAAACCAAACTGCATCTCATCTCGGCTAACTCTCTTTCTGATTATTTGGGCAATGACCCTTTCTGTAACTTTCATCACCTGGTCCAGCAATTTGATACCTCTCTTGATTAAAATATTTCTCCCATGGTCTGGTCTGGAAGTCGAAGTTCTAGACAGTATGATATTGCTTATTGGAATCAGTATTAGTCATAACCCATTACGGATTGAAGGAAATCAGAAACTGCAAAAGTTAATCATGAAATAGTGATTGACAAGGGTTAGATACATGTTCATTTCATGTAATTTAACTCTTATACACAAATATATGTGCATGCCTGAAATGTGTGATTGAGAGATAGGTGAATATATCTATTTGGAGAGATTTGTCTTATCATGTCATTGGATGAACATGAATTACTATCACAACTTCCAATTTCTATCAATAATTCAGGTTATTTGTTATGAGCACCTTGTAGGCAGTGATAAAAATGGGTACAATCATTATCATTGTCATCCAGTGTTTTAAATCCAGGTTTTGTCCCCGTTATGGGAGTGGCCGGATCTACCTCAATGCCATAGCAACCGCCCTCACACCATCTTGCCCAGTTTTGGGTATCCTCCCTTTTCAAGCCAACCCTCCTGATCTCCTCCTCCTCCACTTGTCCCCTCTGTGTTTTCTTCAGTCTACTTCACAATGATTATATAAAAAGGAAAAGCAGAAAAGAACGTTAGAAAAGTGATCAGTGAGGAGTACTTATTGGGAAACTCTATTTCATTATCAACTACTAATACTTTTTTTTTCTTTGAACTGGCCTCACAATACATCTGGATCCTGTGAGATTAAATAACAACTGTTTTCTAAAATAAGAGAAATTATTCTATTTTCTTTCTTATGGTGGGAAGTTAAAGAACAAAATTTGAGATAAACTATCCACTCTTTCCCAATCCACAGAAATACAGTAAAGACAAGGTGTTATACAGAACAACTATTATATATAATGTTCGTTAAAATCAACATATTCTTTAGTTCAGTGTAATATACATGTATCTACATTCATGTGTGTGTGTATACATACACACATACATTGAATAAATGGAGACAAAGTAATGCTGCTGGTTATAAGGAAATTTCACTTGTATTGTTATCATAAATAAAATGTACACAAGACATTTTTGAAATAGTAAATGGATGAAGTTAACAAAAAGGACCTTCCTTTAGTCTGGCTGGTAAAGTGTTATGAAGGACTTGTACTTATTGAAACCATGCCAAAAATGGAATGTACAAGTAAGATATGGCCCCCAACCTATCTAGGAGGGTTACAAGTGAACAAGAACAGGTATAGACCTTGAGTCATGTAACCCTTTGAAAACAAATGCAAAATAATGGTAATTATCTGAAAGACAGCAATTAAGGATAAAAGGGCTGGGAAGACTCCTGTTCCTGGACCATAAGAAATTTCCACTGAGACACTTAAAATATCTGGCAGAGTAGGGTATGGGTTAGTCACCCATATAGAAATCAGTCGTAAAAGAAGACGTCATACCAAATGATAGGCTTACCAGTTCCACATCAGCTGTTACAAACAGAAAAAAGATGCATCAGTGAGAGATAATTATAGAAGTGTAAGCACATTGAATGAAGTTATGAAAGTTAGAAAAGAGTTGTTGCTCAGTTAATTTAGAAGAGAATTAGCCTAACTGAGAATTCAGTTTAGCTTTGTGCTATGAAGTACTACTAATGTCGTCTTCCTAGTGAGACAACCACTGGAGTACTTAGCTAGGAATAAGCCATGGCACCTGGCATTCATCAACTTGAATAAAACCTTCAACAGGGCCCTTTGCTTAATGATCAGGTGTTTGCTGAGAAAGCTAGGAGTAGATGAATGATTTGTGAGAGTTATACAAGCCATCAACAAAGGTGCAGTCAGCGATGAAAACAATGATAAATTTTGTGTGCAGGTAAAAATCCAACAAGGCTCAGTTCCGAATCTTTTTTATTTATCCTAGTTCTCCAGATCGTAACAGAAGAATTTAAAGACAGCTGTCTATGGGAACTCTCATTCTACTAACAACCTAGTTCTTAAAACCAAATCTGTAATAGAATTGGAGAAATTTCAGGCAGGGAAGCAAAACTTAGAGAAGTCATTGCTAAGTATTGCCTGGTTTTGGGCATCTCCCTTCTCAAGCCAACCCTCCTGATCTCCTCCTCCACTTGTCCCCTACACGTTTTCTTCAGTCTACCTCACAATGATTATATAAAAGAAAAAGCAGAAAAGAACGTTAGAAAAGTGAACAGTGAGGAGTACTTATAGAGAAATAATGTTGTTCACTATGCAGGAATAGAATAGATAGGAATTTCATAAAGTTTCTTGGTGTAAACTATAGATACACAAGTACAGTAGAACCACAAGCAGGCTTACAGAGAAAGCAGACTTTTGTGTGGCAATAAGCACTAAGGGCATATAGTTTGGGTAATAGATTTTTTAATGCTTGATAGGATCACAAGATATAGTTGGTTGCTTCCGTGAGCTAGTTGACTTAATTATCAGTGGAGGTAGATATTTCAAAAAGCTCAGGGAGTTGTTAGCTGTTGGTAACAAAGGGCTTCTCCCTCAAAGTGAAGGGCAGATTGAATAATGTTTGTGTATAAGACTGCATAGTAGTGAGTTGTAGGCCATGCATATACTAGAAAGAAATGAAGTAAAGATGTTCTGCTGAATGTGTAAAGTCAGTGAACATAAACACCAGAGTACAAATGAGCTGAGATAAAAACTGGACAGAAATGACTGCACTGGTACAGGTATGTGAAGTATATGGAAAATGATGTGTAAAGATGTTCTGACTGCTGAAAGCTGATAATACACACATCTATTGCATTTGGCTTAGTAATATAACATCACAGGCAAAGAAAAATGTCATGAACATTCTGTTCATGATTTGGAAAGCTGTTGACACTTTTGATTAAGCTGCAAAGTATATCATACATACACAACCTAGAAATTCTTTGTTCTATCTACTAATATGGCACTAAACACACTGCTGCAGTGATAGCATAGTCAGATGTATTGAAGATAGAGATTCTGGTCTTTGAAAGTAAAATTTAACTAAAATAATAAATATACATTGAATGAATCATGAATCAACAACCAGAAAGCTGTTATGGTCATTGCTGTCTGAATGCAATGGCAGTAATAGCAAGGATATGGATTTGAGAAATTAGTGATACCAGTTCCATTCACTCGACATTAGTTTTATTATTAACCATATTGTTTTAAACACTCCCTTGGCAATGTCTAGTTTTAGCATTTTTCCCTTGAAACTTATTGTTAAACCCACATACCCCACCGCACATACTTTAATGAAATTTTTTTTTTGTCTCTCTCTCCTTCACAGTTTATTGGCTTGATTAAATTTTTCCCCTAAGACTTGTCTTTTGACCATCCCAACGAGATGTATGATTGGTTTGTTCATGATTCCCCTACTCTCACTCACCTATACCAAAAGGCTCTCTCTTTCATTTCTTGTCCCAAATTAGTAGCAAGTCTTCCTCCATTCTTTATTGTGATATTCAGATCTTCACTCCCATACATGGGCACAACTGAATTGCCATTGTATGACTATATACAACTAGTGTAAAAACCATTTGCTGGTATGCTTCAACGATGCATACATACAATTAAATTCAATTATGAATTAGAAGCAGTGCTAGTGTTGTAAACATTATTAAACTTTCATTCATTCACAACCATGTCACTCATATTCTTATACTCATGTATTTTCCTACTGATATTGTTTGCTGAAATAAACTTTGAAAACTACATCTTGAAATTTCTTTTTACCCCCAGATGTTTTATTAAAGTTCATAAAATGTTATATCAATGGGGAAAGTGTTCAGTCACACCTTCACACCAATTCAACTGTTATTATTCACTGAAGGACATTTATACAAGGTACTTTCTGTTTGAATTTTTTTGTTAAATTCAATTGTCTTTTCTTTGTTTATCAATATAATGTTTTTCTTTTAATTTATCTGATATAAAATTTGCTTCTGTCATAGAAACAAAAATATCTTTCATAGTGGGTTTATATCAGGGCCGACTTAATATTAGACAAGAACCAGCAGCTACAAATAGAAGTCAATAAAGATTTGTACTCTGAAAAAGACGGTTGATGGTTGAGATTCCTTTCATCATTAGTGAGGTGGCTAAGTTTTGACCAAGGTCTAAATAACAGTAACTTGTTTAGTCAAGGCCGGTCTTGGGTTAAACGACAAGTTATGAAGGGAAGTAACTCTTCAACCTGCTACAAATGGCACCCAACTTTTCCTCACCTTTCACCTTATCTTGAAAGATGATATATCTGATCAGTTCTTAAATATTTATATCTACAGTTTATCTACTTTTTATAAAGTATCCCCTGTGTCTTATACTGTTTCTCTTTTATTTTAGATTATCAAATGACATTCCCAGGAAAGTATTTTCTAACTTATGACCCCTCATCAATTTTTATCATCATTTAAAGACTAAAGGAAGATGTTATACAGAACAGATATAACACAGTTTATATAAATCTGTTGGGAATTAGTTTGAAATATTTCTTCTAACTGGAATTATTGGCAAAAATGAAGAAATTTCTAAAGGAATTTGCTACATCACCAAGCACTGGTAAAGAACACAATCAAGTTAAATAGAAAATTAGAAATATTTATTAGGAAAATAATATAAAAACACAAAAAAGAACAGTGTATATTGTGAGGAAAATCAAAACATTATGGAAAGTGAATTATGTGGGAATCAGTATAAATGTGAAAGAGGATTGAAAAAGATTGATTTTCCTGATGAGAAACCGAAAGAGACAGGGAAACCATTATACAATTGTGATACCTGTAAAAAGTCATTCACTCAAAAAAGTAACTTAACTATTCACAAACGTATTCATACTGGAGAGAACTGCTACGACTGTGATATTTGTGGTAAATCTTTCTCTCGAAATGATGACTTAATTAAACACAAACGTATTCATACAGGAGAGAAGCCATATTATTGTAATATTTGTAATAAGTCATTCACTCAAAAAAGTAATTTAACTACTCACAGACGTATTCATACTGGAGAGAAGCACTATCGCTGTGATATTTGTGGTAAATTATTCTTTCGAAATGATGAGTTAACTATACACAACCGCATTCATACAGGAGAGAAACCATATCACTGTGGTATCTGTGGTAAATCATTCTCCGTAAATAGTACATTAACAAAACACAAACGCATTCATACAGGAGAGAAGCCATATCACTGTGATATCTGTGGTAAATCATTCTCTGAAGGAGGTGCCTTAACTCAGCACAAACGTATTCACACGGGAGTTAAGCCATATCATTGTAAAATCTGTGGTAAATCATTCTCTCAAAGCAGTAGTTTATCTAAACACAGAGACATTCATACAGGAGAGAAACCCTATCACTGTGATATCTGTGGTAAATCATTCTCTGAAAATGGTACTTTGACTACTCATAGGCGTATTCATACAGGAGAGAAACCCTATCAATGTGATGTTTGTGGTAAATCATTCTGTCAGAAAAATGATTTAACTACTCACAAACGAATTCATACAGGTGAAAGGCCATATAACTGTGATATATGTGGTAAAGCTTTTCCTCGAAGTGGTGAGTTAACAACTCATAAACGTATTCATACAGGAAGAAAACCCTATCATTGTGATATCTGTGGTAAATCTTTCTCTCAGAGTGGTTATTTAACACCTCACAAGCGTATTCATACAGGAGAGAAGCCATATTGCTGTAACATCTGTGGTAAATCATTCTCTCAAGGAAGTGCTTTGACCAATCACAAACGTATTCATACTGGAGTGAAGCCCTATAACTGTGATGTATGTGGTAAATCCTTCTCTCGAAATGATAATTTGACTAACCACAAACGCATTCATACTGGAGAGAAACCATATCACTGTGATATCTGTGGTAAATCATTCTCTCTGAGTTGTCAAGTAACTACTCACAAACGCATTCATACAGGGGCAAAGCCCTATCAGTGTGATATCTGTGGTAAATCATTCCCACAAACATGTGGATTAAATTCTCACAAACGTATTCATACAGGAGAAAAACCATATCATTGTGATGTCTGTGGTAAATCATTCACTGTAAATAGTACATTAACAAAACACAAGCGTATTCATACTGGAGAGAAGCCCTATCACTGTGATATCTGTGGCAAATCGTTTTCTGTAGGAAGTGAATTAACTATTCACAAGCGTATTCATACAGGATTGAAGCCCTATCACTGTGATATCTGTGGTAAATCGTTCCCACGAGTATGTGGATTAACAATTCACAAACGTATTCACACAGGAGAAAAACCATATCACTGTGACATCTGTGGTAAGTCATTCTCAGAAGGAAGTCACTTAACTAAACACAAACGCATTCATACAGGAGAGAAACCGTATCATTGTGATGCCTGTGGTAAATCCTTTTCAGAAGGAAGTGCTTTAGCTAAACATAAGCGTATTCATACAGGTGAGAAACCATATTGTTGTGAGATCTGTGGTAAAGCATTCACTGTAAATAGTACCCTAACAAAACACAAACGCATTCATACAGGAGAGAAACCATATCATTGTGATATCTGTGGTAAATCATTCTCTAAAAGAAGTCATGTGACTACACATGTATGTATTCATACAGAAAAGTAAATATATAAATTTCAGTATTTGTTTTATGAAAAAATAGCTTACAAATATATCCATACAGGAAAGGAGATATAACAGTGTCTGATAACCTCCCAACATTCTTTTATAAATCTTTCTCTTACTGTATACAGTAGTCAGGTGCACTATAAGTCATCAGAAATAGGTAAATGATGAGTCAGAAAATGGCAGCAAGCCATGTAAAGAAAGAAGGTAAATACTCCCAAGCATATTTGAAGAGTACTCTAGATAAAAGCTCAGTAAGAGCACAAATATATCCATTAGTGAGAACTTAGCACTGTGGTCTGTTTACACACAGTGTAGTACAGTTTTACCTGTTAGTTTCTATGAATTATCTCCTGCAAACTCTCAAGTTCACCAAGTTGTATACCACTGTATGGACCAATATTTGCATCATCTTGAACACCTGAAAATCAGTTATTTTGTGATGATTCTTACTGAGTTAAGAAGAAAGGTGAAGAATTCTTCAATGTACCCATTGATGGTCTGAAATAGACCCTGTGGCCTTTTATATTCTAAATATACTCAGAAATGTAGAGGCCAGAATAGGATTATTTCATGATGAGGGTCTAAGTCTTGTACATAACAAGACATGGATAGAAATAGAAAAATAAAATCTACTTAAAGTATTTAACCAATTAAAACTTAGGACTGGACAACAATGAATATATATCTCAAAATTGCTAACTACCTAGATATGGCATTGAATGTGTACACCTGAAAATACTACCCACTCCTTAAATGGAATGAAGAGATTACTTGTACAAACAAGGGCTCCATCCACCACTCATTGATTATTAAGTATATCACAAGCAACATAACCAAAAATATCTCTTGTCTGTCTTTAGATAAGAGTATATTTAATATGGCTACCTCCTACTATATAAATGTACTAAAGAGATACATTTTGAAATAAGTTATAGAACCATCTCCACTGGAACTAATTGGCTCAAAAATAGGAAATCATGTGATACAATCCTTTCTTTAGTATGAATGCAGCTACAAATACTTAGACATGCATTTCCTTCCAAACCATAAGTACCAGAAAATCTTCGACATAAACTCTGTTAATGTTAGTTGTTTAGGCAGTAGATCACACAGTGCAAAAGTCAAAAACAGTGTACCATCATCATTACAGATCTATATTTGTTGGCGCACAGTCAACTCTTGGATAAAAATTGCTTTGAAAAGGAGGTTGTGAATAGAGTTGATGCTTTAGATAACCAGAAGGAAGGGAAAGGTGTATATCAGCCTCAACAAAAATACATTCAAATCTTAATACACAGCCCATCTTGTTTAGACAGAGAGAAATTACAGCAATTTTACCTTATTATCAGAATTCACATAGATCTTAAAAAACCACAAAATAAGTAACCCTTCTCTATTAAATAGAGTATTGTCACAAAGACAAAAAGTACCATGGACAGGTAGTGCAATTTATTCTTGATGAAGAAAAAAAGTTCTAGATACTGTCTCTATAAATAAATATCTTAAATAAAATGAAAAGGGCCTTCTTTTGTTCACATATAAATACTTCAAACATGCAAGCACATTTCTGTTCTTGAAATACTCCAGTTACAGACTGGTTAGGTAAATTATCCACAACCCTGACATTTAATCTTCAGCTCCAAGAGAAATATACTCACTAAACTCCCTAATAACTTCAACATTTAAGGGATTACAATGCACCAGTCTCCTCTAACCTCTCTTCTCCCTGGTGTCTTCCTATATTACACCCCAATACCTACAATCACAGGAAAGCCCACCCACTTCATACTCTGAATGACCTCAAGTGAACCAGCAACCTGCTATACACTAAAATGCGCTCCCCACTCCCTGCTTCAGCATATGGACACACCTAGTGTCTGTACATGCTATCATACAGTGAGATAAACTGTCATGAAATTTACAAATATTATAGTGGATTACATCCACCCCAAGATGTCTGTACATTCTGCCAAGACATAAACTCTAAACAATACTACCTCGTAACAAAATGTAAATGGTTGTAGTCTCCAAGTGTTGAATTACAAGAAAGTGCTTCCACAAATGTTGATCACTGCATAAAAGTAGGCATTATTTATTTGTTTTTACTTATTCATTCAGTCACACATGTACAGAAACTAAATATCTGTGTATGTGAGAGTATGATTATATCCATGTTTACATTTATGTTGTATATTTATATAAATTTCAAGATATGAACGTAGAGCAGATTGAAGTAAATAAACAAGACTTATCTTGAATCGTTTGTTTTGATTTTTATTTGTTCCATTGAGTGTTATTCCCCCATTACTAACTGTAAAACAGTGTAAATATATGAGATCACTGATATTTTGTATCAAATTTGTGCTGCCTTCACAGCTGTCATCTCAAGAGATTGCATACTGAATGATTATGACTTTTGTGGTTAATAAAACAAAGCGTATGTGAGTTCTGAGTCTGGCCAACTTCTAATCCTGAAATTTTTTAAAAACACCTGCATACATCCATTTATAAATATACAAGTATAGACAAAGATAAATACATTTGTTTGGGGATTCCTCTAAGATGATGACCTTGTTCTTATCGTTGAATGACTACCAGAACTAGAGAAGAGATTTCATGGGTGGAAGCAAAGTCTGGAATCAAAGAACCTGAGAGTTAATTTAGCAAAAGCCAAAGCCTTAGTAAATACAAAAACAGACATCACAAATCCCTTCAGGGAGATGGCCTTGCACAATATGCAGAAAAAGTGTTTGTAGAAACTCTACGTAGGGTACCCAGTGCAAACTATGGACACACAAGAGGTGCAGCAGTATCAAATGAAGGTTAACAGAGAAAGTAATCTTTGTGTGTGGCAGATGTGCAGGTACAATAAACACTTGAAATGTACAGAAAATAGACTTTGTAAAATGCCAGGCAGGGGTATACTTAGAAGTAGCAGATAGCCTCTGTTACTTAGGTGAACAAGCTAGCAGTAGAGGAGGATGCTCTCAGAACATAGATGCTGGTAACTAAGGGCCTCTCCATCTGAGTGAAATGCAGATTGCACGATCTATGTGTGTAAACAGCCATGCTACATGACAGTGAAACATGGGCTGTAACTGCAGAGGACATGCAAAGGTTTGAAAGAAATGAAGTTAGGATGCTCCACTGGATGTGCAATCAGTGTATGACAGAATGTAAGCATCTCAAGAGGTAAATTGAGTATAAGTGGCATCAGATGCAGTGTGCAAGAGAGAAGACTGCAATGATATGATCATGTGATGTGTATCAACAAGGACAGCTGCATAAAGAAGTGCCAATCTTTAACTGTGGAAGAGATAGTTCCAGGAAGATGTGGGATGAGCTGGTGAAATATGAGCTTCAGTTGTTGAATCTTATGGAGACAGTGAGAAGTGACCAAGACTTTTGGTAATTTGCTGTGCTTGAGAAGACACATCAAGCTAAGTGGAATCATAGTTGTGACCAATGCCGGTGTCTCATGAAAGGGACCCATGCTGGTGACACGTAAAGGGCACCTGTGCCAGTGACATGCGAAAGGCACCCATGCCTTTTTCTTTCGTTTGTCCATTCATTTGTGACTAGAGCCATCTTCAGTCAAACTGCCTGACCCATACCAGCATGGAAAATAGACGTTAAATGATAATGATGATGATGTTTGAAATTTCCCTTTGCTAAACACTTTATATCTCTCTTTTTCTCTCTACTTCTTACTTCAACAAACTTTTTAATCATGTCTTTCCCCTTTTCACATCGTTATCATTTCTTTCTCTTCACCTTTCACGTCCACTAACCACATGGCAGCTTAATGAATTGGCTGGCAATAATGTCACTACTCCCACCACCCACACTTCTTTATTTGCCTTTCTTTAACTTCACCACCTGAACATGACCCCTCTGCTAAATATTCTATTTCTAACTCTCTCTATATCACTATCTTCAATTAGCTTTTTAAAAATATCTCTCTCCCTCTTTGCCTTTCCCTTCAACTAATTACATGACATCATAACACATTTCGGCCTTAGCATATTAATATATAGATTGTTGGTTCCCAATTCTGCACCCTTTTCCCTCTGACGATGGCTAATACAAAAGTTGACCAAGCAAGGCTGCACTGTCTTTCAATAATGGGTTCGGCTAGATCAAGATGAACAATACAAAATACTAATAGTGTCAAATAAAACAACACAATAGAATTCTTCAGTGGTTGGCAAACTATGGCTAAAATATCTTTTTTAAAAGTTGTTAAATGTTTTTACTTTTGTAATGAAATATATATTACTTATTGACTATAGTAATTTTTAAATAATTTCATTCTAATATAATTATTTGGAGGAACTGGATCACAGATAGTGAAGTTCTTGCCATTGTCAGCGAATCACTTTACCGAGGTACCAGTATTTTGTTTCAAATTTGTGCTGCCTTCACAGCTGTCATCTCAAGAAATTGCATACTGAATGATTATGACTTTTGTGGTTAATAAAACAAAGCGTGAGTTCTGAGTTTGGCCAAATTCTAATCCTGAAATTGAGCACTCTTTCATTTTTTAAAAACACCTGCATACATCCATTTATAGACATCCAAGTATAGACAAAGATAAATACATGTGTTTGGGTATTCCTCTAAGATGATGACCTTGTTCTTATCGTTGAATGACTACCAGAACTAGAGAAGAGATTTCATGGGTGGAAGCAATGCGATGGTGCTTGGCTGTTACAGTGTCTTAGTCTTGCTATTGCTCATGGCATTACCATGTGCATGTTGGTGGGCTTCAATAAGTTCTTTTGAACCTTATGATATGTGACCAATTGATACACTTAACCCATTCGTGCCGAAATTTTTCTAGTGATCAAAATTGCCTGAAAATTCACAGATACTATCATTTTGACCTAAATAACAACTGAAAAAAAAAAATCATTGAAAACTGTTTGATATTTCCTGAAATAATCAGTCAGTTATAACAGACATTAGGCACTGTGCATATGAATCTTTAATAAGCTTGTTAACTTATTTATTTATTTAGAGGCTAATAAAAGTATTATATCTGACCATAACTTTATTATGAGAATAATTCCTGTTCACATAAATAAGATATCAATGAAAACTGAAAATTTATTTCGTAAAATATATCGTTTTGAAATGAAACTATACAGCTTTACTGAACAAGATACTTCTTGAAACATTTGGGATGATATCCTACATCACATTTTTCACATATGAAATGACTTTTCCCAGAGCACTCTTTGTATCTTCTTTCATTTAGAATATATTCAATCTAATGCATATCTTGCATTGTCTTTCAAATCAGCAGATGTACAAAATCTTTGAAACTTTGGAGTGCCATACTTTTTCAACAGAATTAGAGAAATGTTTTCAATGAAATTGTATAATGTAATTTTGTGCCCTGCCCTATTCATCAAGATGCATGCATTTTGGGTTGCTACAGATACAAACACCACCATTTATTTTGCTGCATTCGAATCCTATAGAAACCGATGTTATGATCCAGAAGGTCAAGAAATCCCATATATTTGTTGTAATTTTGGATACTTTCAGGCTGTAGAATTGGAACATATTTCTTTTGAGTCCTACCATACTTAGCACTCAACAATGGACATTTTATAGGATTCAAAGTTTGATAGCAGAACAACATCGTTATTATCTTTCCATTTCAGAGCAACTACATTTGAAGTGGATTTGAAGTCAGCTGTTCCTCTAGGGCATGCTTTCATTTCAGTTTGCATCTTCAAAGGACATCTAGCCATCCTATTTTCTCTGCAGATTCCCAATGCACATATTCCTTTCTCAAAAAGTTTCTCCATCAACTGAATACTTGTGAAATAGTCATCAAAAAATATTTTGAAACCTTTATTGTCCAGTACTCCTACAGCATCAGTGAGATCAAGGACAATGTCCCCACCTAGGCCAAACATTTTCGGTTTTATTGGGACCATCTTTCTTGCCAGTGTAGAGGTCAAAAGCATGCATGTATCCATGCTGAGAACAAAGAGCCCAAACTTTGAAACTAAACCAAATTGGTTTCTCTTTTATAAATTGTTTGGCACAGTGCTTGCCTTAACATAGAATCATACGTTTGTCAACAGAGAGATGTTCTCCCAAGCCACCATGTTCCTTAGATTTTTTTTGTTAGTGGTCAAGTAGAGGTCTGAGTTTGAATGCACGATCGTCTCTTGAAGCATTGGCGTTATCCACTAAGTGGATATTTCTCAATATATTCTCAAATCCGTCTCACCTCATGCTATTTTATAAAATTTTTGGAACATTGTCTTCAGATGACCAATACCTTCTTTTATTAGGGAGTAGACAGTGAGCTGACGGAAGCAATCCACCAAAGAATACATACAGCTCCATACATTCAGAACTTTACATTTTTGAACAGCATATTGGTTTGTTTATTCTACAATGTCATCCAGTAATTCATCTGTGAAGAACAAACTAAAGAAATCTACTGGATTTGGGCAAGATTTTGCTTCCTCGGATATATCTACAGGCTCACATGAAATTGAAACATGATTCACTGCTTCATTTTACTTCCAATTTCTTGTTTTACTGAATTTAGTTTGTTTTAGATTTCCTGCAACTTCTTCAATTTCTTCAGGCATGTCCTGTTGACAAGAAATTTGTGTCAGTTTCCAAAAGCCCTTTTTTCAGTTGAACCGAGGAACCTACAGCCTCATCATCTGAAGCATCACTGTCACTGCCAATGAGTTCTATTTTGTGAGGGAGACCCTTGTGAACATCGCCTCCATTGCCCAGCTTTTCCAATAATGCTAGGGCTTCTACTGTTGTAAGACTGAAAGAAAAAATTACAATGATGTAGAGATGTGTGGACACAAAATTTATTGTAAATAAAAACCAGAGACTATTTTATCAGCATCATCATCATCATTTAACGTCTGCTTTCCATGCTAGCATGGGTTGGACGATTTGACTGAGGACTTGTGAACCAGATGGCTGCACCAGGCTCCAATCTGATCTGGCAAAGTTTCTACAGCTGGATGCCAACCACTCAGAGAGTGTAGTGGGTGCTTTTATGTGCCACCGGCATTAGGACCAGTCTGGCAGTACTGGCAACGGCCATGCTCAAATGGCTTTTTTTACATGCCACCTACACAGGAGTCAGTCCAGCGGCACTGACAACAACCTCACTCAAATGTTTTGTTCACGTGCCGGTAAGGTGACGCAGGTAACGATCACACTCAAATGGTGCTTTTTATGTGCCACCAGCACGGAAGCCAGACAGCTGCTCTGGCAGTGATCCCACTCGGATGGAGCTATTAGTGCTCCACTGGCACAGGTGTCAGCCATCGAATATGGTTCAGTTTTGATTTTATATATATATCGGCTATTTATAACATGAAGCTATATCAACAAGCGTAAAATATTAGGTGTAAATTTCAGATGTCAACATTCTTATATCTTCTATCATCTTTAATCATAGCTTCGTATTTTGTCAATGAAATATGAAACGTGTCTTTAGTGTTATTGGGTGCCATTTCTTGCAGGGTGAGCAATTGCATACAGCTTCCCCATTCCTGCACTAATTGCTACATCCAATCCTTCTTTCCTAAATCACAGGCCTTTCTCATTTCCTTCCTGCAGGTGTTGTATTTGAATAACTGTTTAATATTTTGAATATTTTATGAGATAATGTGATTATCTCCATTAATTCGTCTATCTATTTCTCTGCTAATAGGATGCCAATTCTACTCATACCATTGCTATTTATCCACCCCTAAAGAGTGGAGGGACAGGCAAATTTAACTTTTTTTTTTTCTGAAATAACAAAATTTGTACAGTTGCTTCCCATAGAACCAGGTGTGTTCAATTTGATTTGCATTGAACTTCCTCACTCTTCACCAAACAATTATAAATAGTAACATTGGGTGTGCCTTACCTTTACAAGAGTTATGAACAAGGAGACATATATATACTCCAAGTTATGCACACACAAACAGAGATGTGCATATATGTTTATACACACAGGTGAGATTTAGTAACTAGTAGAATATTTGGCTGTAGAAAATCTCAAGTCCTATCCAACCCATGCAAGCATAGAAAAGTGTAAGTTAAATGATGATGATGATGATGAAATTTCTCAGCAGTTCATCCACAATTTCAAAGAAACAATTTTCTCCTTCCTTGTCATGGGAATGAACCTCCTAATAGTATCTGCTGATAAAGAAGTTCAAAGACCAATAATGGTATCAAGTAGCCAATAGTGTCCTATAAGGCATTTCATGGACAATCATACAGTGACAGCCACAACCCATATGGGGTTGAAACAGGTGCTGACTTTACTAGAATGAAGTTTAAGCACAAGAAGTTTAGGAGTATGTTGATCAGGGGAGCCAAAATAAACAGGATTAAGCTGCAAGATAGACGAATTAATGGAGATAATCACATTATCCAATCAAATACCTTGCAAAGTGGTTTGACAATTCAATCTCCGACAGAAGCAATATCACAAACACTGAGGATTAAAACATAAGGTTTCCAAGAAAATACAAGGCATGGCTCTACCAACACGGATTGCTCTCAAGTGTATGCGGTTCCAATGACAAGAGTAGAAAGAGTGGAGAGGAACATGAACAAGTACCTCTGAAGGTGGATGGGTATCCCTCCATGATCTGGACAGCTCCAAATTCCTCTGCCATCCATAGACAAAGAATTTAAGATTATGAAGTGAAGAGATGTAATGATATATAGGGACACCCAGAATAAGTGTGTCAGACATACAGATATCACAACAAGGCCCAAGCAAAAGTATCAAACCAGTACCACAGTCGTAAAGGTTGAAAGATTGCTGAAGTTAAACAATATTATTGGAATTACGTGCACAGAGTGGCAGGGTCATGGTTCTTCCCATTTCCAACAACAGAAGAAGGCAGATATCAAGGAAAGAAGGACTATGATCCAGGCAGAAGAAAGGTCCAGAGCTGAGGAGACTGTACCTCAGGATACCTTGACTTCCCAAAAGGAATGTCACAGGGACAGACCTGTGGAGACAGGAATCTTTCCAAATTTCCTTCCTGCTGCGAATGGTGTTTGGCAAACTCCCAACACCAATAAACCTGCATTGATAGGGTATGAAAGGGAGTCAGCTGTGAAGACTTTGTGGTGCAGGTAGTACTATGGCACATATCACCTCAGGATGCAAAAAGAAGATACAAGTGACGCTATGACAATGTGCTTGGAACTCTTGCTCAAATTGTGGAACAGGAAAGACTCAAACATGAACATCAGGAGAGAACAACACCACATGAAGAAAGGAGAAAAGCCAGCAAAGACAGCAAAAAAAGACAAGAAGTCTACTATATGGGTCCCAAGTATAAAACATGAAGTTTGAGCTGAGAGAAAGATTACAGTTTCTCTGTGCTGTCTGAACAACCCTGAGTCCAGATATAGTTTGTGGTCAGAAAAGATACTGAAAATAACTTGAACCAGTCTATAGTCCTGCATTCAAAAGGGTGCAATGAAGCCTTTGAATGGAAGTGTGCCAAAACCAGAGGCTTCTGCAAGATTACAGGGAGAAGGATGGCAGTTATGGCCATTCACAGATAGATATATATATATAACAATAAATGTATTGACAGAAGAAATAAGATGTGTGGGATAACAACCCCTCTGAACAGTATATATAGTACTCAATTATATGTGTTTTGGTGAAATGTCTCACAACTGTAATATTTTCAATAAAAAACTTTATTTGTGAGGACTTGTGTATATTAACTCAGATTTCTGGAAGGAATGTTAATGTTAACATCTAAAAGAAGATGCTTCTTTTCTATTCACCGTGGTTGAATGCAGTTTTGACCAGGAGGAACAGATGTCATCGTATAGCATTCAATTGTTATTGGCTGTTCTAACCCTCAATCATAACGCCCTCCCATTGGAAGGTCAGAAGAGGTGGTCAAATCACTGCTCAACTTCTCTCCCTTGCTCCATAAACAGAAAGAGGCTCTTCCTACGGCCTCCCCCATCCTGTGCACAGACACCTTTCACTCTTTTTCTCTTATTCCAATGATTGTAAGCATCCTGCATACTTACTGAATGGGGAATCCCCTATGGCCAACGTAAAATACTACACTCGCAGAGTGGTTGGCGTTAGGAAGGGCATCCAGCCGTAGAAACACTGCCAGATCAGACTGGGCCTGATGCAGCCTTCTGGCTTCACAGACCCCAGTTGAACAGTCCAACCTATGCTAGCATGGAAAACGGATGCTAAATGATGATGATATATATATATATATATATATATATACCGGAGTAAACACATAAATGTGAAACAAGGTGGAAAAAAGAGTACTCAAATACCTGGGGTAGAGTAATATGCTTTATTTAAAAGCAGCAGAAATTCAACAAAACCTGTCACTCAGAGTTTCACGTTCCTGTTCGTTGGACAGTTTTGTTAAAATAGAACCGATATGACAATTCTATCAAGACTAGTATAAACGTTACACCTTTAAAAATGGACTTGTTTGATTGGTCCTTTCAAATAACGGTCATATGCGAGCGATAAACAAAAATGAGTTCAATATAAAATATAAAATTATAAAAGTCGGGGAAAAACCTTTAATCGAATCTTTGGTTAAAATACATATTGTCATTAATAAAGAAAATATAATTAATACATAGAAATTGAAATTAAAATATTAAAATATATTAAAATATTTCGCAACAGTACATACTCATACTAAACTATTAATATACATCAACATACACAAATAGATGTGCGCAGACCACATACATATACAGACATATAAATGCAAAACGAAAATATACACACAAATGCATGTACACATATGTATACGCAATCTAGCTCGCATGCAAAAATCACTTGTATCCATATAGACTATAAGCAAAATTCATGGATGGGGAAGGGGCGCTCTTGTTTGCAAGAGAAAGCTAAAGACATAAGTAAGGGAGGGGGAGGGGGACGTAAAGTTACAGGGCTCTATACAAGTAACGAATAGGGAGAGAAAAAAACGAAAGAAAGGAAGAGAGAGAAAAAAGAAAAAGAGAAAAGGAAAGAAGAAAAAATAATAACATTCTGACTATACGCGACGAATGTTTCTATACAAGTTACGTAAGCAGTAAATACACATATATAGAGACAAGTATGCAAACACACAAGTCCAAGTGGATACATGCATACACATACATTCATGTATGTATGTGCTTAAGTACAAACATACGCTCACTTACACATATACAAAGACGTATGCTTATAAATACATATTCATGCCAATACACATATTCACATAAAAATGCCTAGGATCTGACAACATTATTATTTAAAATTGCTGAGTGCATAATAATAAAAATTTAGATGAAAGACATGCAAAATATAACACCCTATATTGGATTATCTATAAATTAAATTACCAAAGTGAGCCTATACAATATAATAAAATGAAATAAACTAAGTTGAAGGTTTTTCCTAAGGAATATGTCGAAATATAAACAAAATATATGTACAAGACTTTGCTATGCAGAATGAAACCTGCATAGCACGAAACAAATCCATCGGTGTGATTAAAGACTAGTCCAAGAATCAAAAATTCAAAAAGACAAAATATATGCTATCCATACGGGATATTTATGTTCGACATTTTGAATTTGGTTGCGTGCCTGCATGAGTTCAAAAGTTCGCTTCTTTGATTCAAAGAATTATTGTCTTTGAATAAAATGAAATATTTCTCTAACAAACAGAGATTGCATTTAAAATTTTTCTTGTGTGCCCCGTGTCTGTATGGTGCCGCTCTATCTAGAATGCTCCATGACACGTTGAAAGGTCAGGCTTCTTTTTCTTTTAGTTCCAAGACATATTTTGCCAGGCTGGTCTTCTTCCGAAGCCCCTGTATAAGTCTTATATTCAGATGAGCCTTCTATTTGCACCTTGGCTCTATAAACGACTCCTTTTACCAAACATTTCCCTTCCAATGGACAGGAGGATTCATCTTTACAATTGCATTTTTTAAGAGGATCGGCACTATGCTTAATATCAATTAAATTCCTATATATATATATATATATATTTCAGAGAATGACTTGACTTTTGACATGGATAATTTTAGTCTTTTGTAGGATTACATTTGTGTTTAACAAAGGAACTTTTTTTAGAATATGCTTTTCCACAGATATTACAGTGATATGGCTTCTCTCTGGTAGAAGTTAGCTGACATGACCGGGGTTCATCTGTGACCTCAAAATTACCAGTTTGAAACTTTGACACCCAAATTTTCACTGTGGAGTAAGATGGGCAGCCATCCTTCAAGACTTTTTTCATCTCACCATGGATTTCTGCTGCTCCTTTGCCTTGCAAAAAGAGGAACTTTGTGATTGCTGGTGCTTCAATTTTACTAAAATCCACAGTGGGAGCTGCCATCATGTGTTAAATCTGCAAAAAAGAGAAAGAGATATTGTATACCATCGTGATATTTTGCATATCTCTTAAATAGTTGTCCTACCTCCCTTGTAAAGGTAACAGCTCTACCCTTTTGCAATATCCTTAAAGCCAGGAACTTTTCAGCACCCCCTCGTATGTACAGGTTTATGTTTAGTTAATTTAGCATTTTCAAGAATAATTTATCACACGCATTGCAACTATATAACTTCTCTCCTGTATGTAAACATTTATGCTTAGTTAAGTTACCACTTGCAGAGAATGATTTACAACAGATATCACAGTGAAAAGGCTTTTCTCTTGTGTGCATGCATTTATATCTAGTTAAAGCACTTCCTCCAGAAATTTGAGGGAATGATTTACTACAGATATCACAGTGATATGGCTTTATTCCTGTGTGTATATGCTCCTGTTTTTGTTAAGGTACAATTTACAGTGAATGATTTCTTGCAGATATAGCATTGATATGGTTTTTCTCCTGTATGAATGCATCAATGATTTCTTACTTGGATAGAGAGAGAAAATGATTTATCACAGATATAACAGTGATAAAGCTTCTCTCTTGTATGAATGTGTTAGTACTTAATTAAAGAGTCATTTTAAGAGAATGATTTATCACTGATATCACAGCTATAGGGCCTCTGTCTTTTATGGATGCGTTGGTGGTTAGTAAAAGAAGTTTCATAGGAGAATCATTTGCCACAGATAACACAGTAATATGGCTTTTC
Source organism: Octopus sinensis (assembly GCF_006345805.1). Lineage (NCBI taxonomy): Eukaryota > Metazoa > Mollusca > Cephalopoda > Octopoda > Octopodidae > Octopus > Octopus sinensis. The sequence goes on along the minus strand of NC_043006.1, from coordinate 27,311,303 downwards.
TCCTGTATGAATTAATTTACGACAAATTAAGTAAGAGTTTCAAGAGAAAGATTTACCACACTGATATGGTTTCTTTCCTGTGTGAATACATTTGTGTTTAGTTAAATCAGGAGATTGAGAGCATGATTTACCATAATCGTGATGTCGTAGGAGAGAAATGTGTCTGCATGGATGATGGTTAACTAGCACTAAACGAGGCTGCAAAGAGAGAGGTTTGGAGACGCCTCTATGAAAGTTGCTCAATAAAGAGAATGAATGGGAGAAAGATAGTCTGCCGCATGTCGACCCAACAGAGGGACCAACTATCCGAATTGACAGTACCTTGGTAGATAAGGCAATTAAGAGTATGAAAACAGGGAAAGCCCCCGGCAGAGATGCTCAAAATATCTGGCGGTATTGGCTATAGCCTAGTCACCCATATAGTTAACCAGGTGATACATGAAGGAGTCATAACCCAATGACTGGTGTAGTAGCACCATAGTCAACTGCTACAAAGGTAAAGGTGATGTGTTAGGTACAAATAATTACAGAGGTATCAAGTTGTTGGATCAGGTAATGAAGGTCACGGAGAGGGTCATAGCCCAACTAAGGGAGAGAATCAGTTTAGATGAGATGCAGTTTGAGTTTATGCCAGAGAAAAGCACCACTGATGCCATATTTCTGGAAAGACAACTGCAGGAGAAATACCTAGCCAAAGATAAACCTCTGTACCTGGCTTTCGTTGATATAGAGAAAGCCTTTGACAGGGTCCCCCAATCCCTTATCTGGTGGTCAATGAGGAAACTAGGGATAGATGAATGGTTAGTGAGAGCTGTGCATGCCATGTACAGGGACGCTGTCAGTAAAGTGAGGGTTGGCAACAAGTACAGTGAAGAATTCCAGGTAGAGGTAGGGGTCCACCAAGGTTCAGTCCTCAGCCCCTTCCTATTTCTCATAGTCCTCCAAGCAATAACAGAGGAATTCAAGACAGGATGCCCCTGGAAGCTCCTCTATGCTGACAACCTTGCTCTAATTGCTGAGTCACTATCAGAACTAGTCAACTGCTACAAAAGTAAATGCAGACTTAATTTCTAAAATTTCATTGTCACCTACAAAATGTTCATATCACCTGCCAAAATTTCAAATCGCCCACCATTTTCGAGAAATTCACCCACCTGTAAATTGAAATCGCCCACTGGTGGGAAGCTATGTGTATTAAAAAAAGTAAATAAAAATTAAGGGGTAGATAAGTAGTAAAAGACGCAAAGGGACATTGAGTATTCGGTGGCATAGAGAGAGTCTCAAGAAAGTGTTTTTTGGTCGAAGTACCTAACCGAGCATATAATAACATCGGTATCCTCAATGGTGGTACCTACACGAACGAGGTGATTATACACCAACATTTTGCTGATCCTTATGCTCAAGATGTCCACACGCAAAATGTGGACAAGACATTTGTTCACTTTCTGACGGCGATCGCCTAAATCTATGCTGTATAAGGTCCAGATGGAGGATATGTAAACGGAACCCTTCCCCACTTAGTTTTTAATTTTTTTATGGAATTCCAAGTTTTAGGCTTTGGAGATTTACTTTTACAAACATTTTTTTTTCAGAATCATAATCTCCGTATTTTTGTACGTATTTCGCAAAAAAAAAGGGGGGGTGGGGGAAAGTGGAAATGAAGAAATAGGAAAGTGGGGGTTTGAAATGTTGAAGTTGCGATTTTTGAAAATCTCCATAGCCTAAAATGAAATTCCGTAAAAAAAAAAAAAAAAATTGGGAGGGGAGAAGGTTTCCGTCTACATATCCTCCATCTGGACCGGAGACAAAAGCTTGAGAGAAAGTTTTCACTGTTTCAGCTGTGAAGCATTCCAGTATAGCACATATTAAGAGTCCATTCGGACGAACAAGAGTAAATTTCAAGAGGGAAAACCTCTTTTTAGGATCGGTGTGTATTAGAACATGAAGGGTAATATCATTTAAGGTGATTGTTCAGTATGGTTATATATTAAGGGGGAAATAAGTAGTAAAAGAAGCAACTTTTGGTAAGTTATAGAACTCAGTGGGTATTTGGCCCCTCGTATCATTAATAATACCCGATTGGTAAACGGATACATCATTTATTTTGTATATATTTTCCAATTTCAAAACTTTTTTTTTAATTGCATTTCATTTTCTTGGAGAGGTGCGTTTCTAAAGAAGCGCTGAAAAAAAATACATAGAATTATAACACTGCACACTAGTGATATATAGGTATAAGTTTTTTTTTTTTTTTTTTTTTTAGAGTCGAGCAGTGTCTGCACCATATATTTTACTCTCTGCATGTCATGAACCAGTTCAAACTTTATTTCTGCTCGCCGTCTAAATCATGGCTGTTTAACGATTAAGACGCGATGTTTAATATTAGGTAAAGACGGTATACATCTATCAACGTCATTCGACACTATGCCGCATTTTTCTACTCAATACGAAGTAAGATATCTATTATTTACTATTGTAGAAAGGAATTAATGATAGGATATAATTCACAACACTGCTCTACGCAGGGCACGGCGTTGAAGAAGTAGCAGCCGTAATCTTTTTGTAGCTATCACACACCATATGGAAAGAAAAGGGTTTTTTTTTTTCCCTTAATTTTTTAGTACTCCTTTCTTTCATGCAACAGCAATTACAATTCAGAAAAAAAATTATAAAACTTATTTTAAAGATTTTGGTTTCCTTCTTCGGTGACAGCCAAGTGTCTTCGGACGTCAGTTCTACTCGATCAGGATTGACTTAGGGGCTAGTCAGCAATAAAATACTAACAGTGTCAAATAAACAACAGAACAGAATTCTTCCGCAGATGGCAAACTACGACTGAAATCACTTTTTCAAACGTTAGGAACTACTGAAGGAAATATCTGTTATACAAAAAACTGATTTTACAAACGTAAAATAGAAAATTACCCGAATCTGTATAACTTACCGTTTTCAGTTGTAAACAGTGAATCAAAATGTTCTACCTTTTTACCAAACTACCAAAAATATTTTTCGACTGGGATTTTCAAGGGTTTTATCAACTTAAAATTCAGACAAGTATTTTTATATCTTCTACGGGTTTTATGGATGGGGAGTTATCTCCCTTAATGGCGTATGACATGAACTGTTGGGGAATGTAAATGGTGATCTTTTGGAATACTCAAGGGAAAAGTTTCTGCCCTGAGCAAATGTGTCAATATAACGTATATTTCATCGGCCACACGGGCATAGAAACTTTCAGTGACATAACTGCTGTGCTTCGTACCTTGTTGAAAAGGGGGTAGAGATTTAACTGGACTTACGATTGTGAGTTCGCAGTAGAGAAGTAGAAATACGCCCCAGCGAATGGAAAAGTTATGGGCGCTTTTTCGTCGAAACTTGAAATCCAACTAACAGTAGACATAGATGTAGAAGGTGTGGCTTCCACAGTTATGCAGCGTTACCTGCAAACAAGTAAATGAAGACCTATCAACTCCACAAGTCGATCAGTTTCCGTCAGAGGAGAACTACTCCCCTGTCAGTGGCGAGAGCCTTGCCACCATAACAGGAATTCTTGCCAGTAAGGTGTTTCAGTATGGGATACAGTTTATTCTAATCACTAACCATCAGCCACTCCTATTGTAGAACAACCCAAGATATGACAGACCAGCAGACATTAACAATTGCTCGGTAAAACTACAAGGTTTAAATTTTGTTGTCAAGTACGAGCTTGGGCGATTCAATGCCTACGACTACCAAAGCCGCCACTCATCCTCTCAACAATCTCAGTGGACCATTTGATTCCAAAGCTTCATAAAGTATTAAGCACCCATAGAATTCCAGGGGTGACAGAAAATGATAATGGACTGCTGCTCACCCCCACCAGCACTACCTTCCAGTGAGAGGAATTCAGGAAATATGCCAAATGGCAAGATTTCATACATAGGCGAATTGATCCACAACAACCTGAGAGCAATGGACTTGCCAAAACCTTTATGCGGATGTTGGGTAAAGTAGCCCACATTACTTACATTGAGGAACAGGACCCCAGACATGCAGTCCACAACTTTCTGTTGCAACTCTACAGTACAACTAGTATCAGTCCAGCTGAAAGAGCTTGTTTAATCACACAGTATCAGCCAATGTGCTCCGTGTGAAATCAGCATTAACAGGAGCAATGCACAATCAGATCATCCAACATGATTCAGATGCTAAACAAAGAAAAAAAACTTTAATAAATGGAACCATTCTACTGAGCACCAAATACATGTTGACAACCAGATGCTCATGAAACAGGAAAACTTTAACAACTGACCCTTCCTTCAATGTCCAACCCTTTACAGTAACTGAAATTAAAGGCTAGATGATTGCAGGGACACTGGCCAATGAGAAACTCACCTGCAATGCATTGAAGTTGAAACACTGTCTGGACAGACCAGCACAAGTGTACCCTGAAGGAGGAAAGGCAGAGGAATACATGTCATAGTAATGAAGAGGATCTGGGCCTGCCAATCACAAACCATCTACTGGGAGCCAAAACACAACCTGTGAATGCATTGACAGATGTAAGTCAGCGAGTGGTGCCAGAACTTTGATGCAGCAATAGACGTTATTGACCTCCACCTTACCTAAGTGACTGTGTTTGGAAATGGGATGGATAGAGGTGTGATATTTGGAAATGTGCTACAGATTTTATAGATAGGAAGTTGTATCCATTGCCGGGCATTAACAGCACGACAGGAACTGTGAGAGAAAGGTGGTCTCCTGGAATGCAGGAGGTAGAGTCTGCCATGAGATTACCCATGGTACAGCAGAACTTGGAAATTTATACACAATGTTCATGTAGCATCCTTTCCTCAAGGCACAATTTTACCCAGATAACAGTCTAGTTGTCTGTTATTTATTGATGTGAATCCACTCCTACCAGCTAAGAAGTCGTTTAAGCCATTGCTTTGCATCTTGTTACAATGAAATATTAAAGATGTCTTTAGCTGCAATTCTACTACAAAATGTATGCAAGTATTTAGTGAATGAATTAATTAATTAATCTGTCCATGTGTGTGTGTGGATGTGTATGTGTATGTGTTACTCGAAAGACACCTGTTGTTATGTCCTGTTATTATTTTTATTGTATTTGTGTAACTTTGTCCATTTTTTTCCGTCCTTGTTTTTGTATACATTCACTGCTTTCTCCCAAGGAATCTAATGCTCTTAGCTTAGTTTTTCCTTGGAGCTGGCCAGATTGGAGCAATTTTGAGTATAATCAGCCGAAATTGCAAAGATAATCTGGTACTCAACTGAGGAAAGAAAACTTCGAATGACCCGTCCTTGGTTTCTTTGTATCGTCTATCTGGATATTTTGTTGTCTCATTTTTGTATCACCTAACTGTCTGGATGTTTTGTGTTCTTGTCCCATTTTGTAATTTTTATATGTATACATATCTATCCATCTCTACCAATCCAACTAGCCATATGTGGATCCATTTGAAAGTGATGAGAAGTAGCTTCTCTATTATCATGCCTTCATGGAAATAATAATGTGTTGCACCCTGCAAATGTGGATAATGCAGCTCTACACCAGTTATGCTCTGTGTTTGTGAAGAAGGAAAGGCAAAAATAAGAATGCTCTTACCTCTAAACAAAATCACATCAGAATATCCAGCTTTGCTTCAGAAGGATCAGCAGAATGTGTTGGTTGCACCTACATGTGTACACTTCCCCAACATCTGGCCAGAAACTACTCTCCCTCTGAGATCCCTTCTACACATCTGTTCACCTCAACATCTTGATAAAGAAAGAGGATGTTCAAATGCCCTGCTTCTTGATGTACTGTTACTTCCACTCATTTTTGGTCCTGATGTCTCCTCTAACTCTCTCCACAGTTCGGTTGGATATGAAGTTTGTTGCCTATCATAAAGTTTTAAATCAAACTGAAACATTCATGCAGAAAAATATTGTTGCATTGCACAAAAATTTGCAGAAAATGTACTTATCATTGGTCAGTCATAAAGGGATGTTGCTCTTACATGAGAAATTAGTGCCACATATTGCCTAAGTCACTCAGGGAAAGATCATGGCACTAAATATGAAAAATTTTATTTCATCCTCCTTGCTCTCCTGATTTTCATATATCTGACTATCATCTTTTCATATCATTGCAATATTATTTAGAGAGAAGAGTTTACTATTTGTGAAGAGCTTAAAGATTATACTGCTTCTTTACTTCATAATATGAAGAATGCTATGTGTGAGGGATCACCAATTTGCCAAATAGATGCGATTTAAGTCATCAATAGTAAGGGGAACTATTTTCTTGATTATCAGTTAAGACCAAAGAAGCATTCATTTCTTTTCTTTCCTGAAATGCCTCCGCACTTTCTTGTGAACCTAATGTCTCTCTCTATGTGAGAGTGGGTGTCTATGTATTTATAAATGTGAATGTATGTAAGTATCTCTCTCTCTCTATGTGTGTGTGTATAATCATCATTTAATGTCCATCTTTCATGCTGGATTAGGTCATGAAAGTTACTGAGAGAGTTATAGCCCAATTGATTAGAAATAGAATTAAACTAGATGAGATGCAGTTTGATTTTTGTCTGGGAAGAGTACCACAGATGCCATCTTCTTTGTGATACAGCTGCAGAAGTATTTGGCCAAAAGTATACCATTGTCTCAATGACTGAAACCGGTACTAAAATGTTTTTTATGATAAAATTATTTTAGCATTTTCTACCTTGACTTTTTTTCCTTATATATATATAAGTATATGATTTAACTTATAAAACAAAGTTCAACAAATTCAATCATATTTTTCATAAATGGAGGAGATTACATGTTAATATGGATTGAAATTATTTTTATTCATGTAGCTATTTGATCATTTCATACAGAAAGGCAATAAATTTGTTTTAAGAATCTGGGTTGGCAAAATGTCACTTTTCAAAAAATTGTTTGGATTTCTTTTTATCATTGTCTGGCGAGAAAGAGGGTGTGTGTGTGGGGTCTGTGTATCTGAAAGGAGTGTCAATGGAAAAAGGAAGGAGGAGAGAAAGAAGAAAAAAATGTGTTTACATCTTTGTAGCTGGTCAGTCTTCCAATAGTAAATGATTCTTGGCTTGTAGAAATGGCAAACCCAGCTGGTCACTTCAAGAGGGGGGGGGGGGCAAATGTCACTTGTCAAAGAATTGACTGGATTTCTTTTTATCATTGTTTTGTGAGAGAGAGTGTGTGTGTGTGTGTGTATGGGTGCCTGTGTATCTGAAAGGAGTGTCAATGGAAAAGAGAAGGGAAGAAAAAATTGTGTTGACATCTATACCGCTGTTCAGTTCTTTCAATCCAATGTTTGATTCCTGTGCTGACATGGGTTGGAGAATCTGGATGAAAGATTGTTTTTATTTGTGTATATGTACATATGTATAGTACTGTGTGTGTTTAATACAATTTACTTTACAAAATTGGTCCTTCATCTAGTACAAATTATTATAGAAATATTTTCAGCCATTCAATATTGAATTTCTTGTACCAAAGTCACAATTTCCAAGTATAATTATAAAAGACTACATAGAATTAAAACATGATTGTTAAAAGTTTCCAGTTACAATAAAGAAGTTGTCAATTGTTGATGAAGTAGTCTGCAAAAGACTCTCATAACAATGTCCATTCTGGTCATGTACTAATCTTGGTTGCTGAAATATATGCAGAAACAATTGCTGCTGCCAAGTTGTCTGTAACTAATCTCATTTTTAATTATCCTATCACACACCCAGACTATCTCAATGACTTCATCCATCCCACACCCAATCTCCGTACTTCTCTCACAGAAGAATTATCCTGCTTTTTCTTTCCTGTGAGGTGTTTATCTGGGACTACCTTCCATCTTTCCACTTGCACACTATACATTATTAGCATTTAATGTACACTCACCACACTAGCAGCAAAGAAATTTTTTTTTTACCATAGACATAGTAAGGTGAGAGGATGAAGTATGATGATGAGATAAACAGACTTTAGATGTGACAGGGTAATAGGAGAGTTACAATATATTTTAATGCTGTCTGATTTTCTGAAACAAAGAAACTATAAGCTATAGAGGGTGTTTATAAGAGTAGACTACATCATGTCTGTAAATATAAGCATTTATTTGAACAAATGTACCAATCCTTTGTATCCATTTCCTTTCAATGATATGATAGGGAGTAATTTGAGGAAAAGTTGGGCATCATTACTAGCAGGGTGAGCAATCAGATTCCCCATTCCTGAACTAATAAACACACCCATTCCTTCTTTCCTAATCACTGGCTTTTCTCATTTCTTTCCTGCAGGTGTTGTATTTGAACTACTCAGGAGGGACATTAATGACACAAAACTCACCTGCAAAGACACCAAGTCCTGCATATATCTGAAGATAAAGCATCTAAAACAGAAAACCTCATCAGCATATTGTTGCCTCTGTGGACAGCTATTATGGCTTGGAAGACCACAATGAACAAGAAAGAAGGACTTACCACTAGTAGACCCCTACCTGTCTGCTAGGCTCATTGTACAGAGATTCATTAATGAATCTCTGTACATAGTTTCTAAAGGCCTCGATAAGCATTTCCCAAACCTCTGGCTTTCTAAGCAACCAATGGCCCACAGGAAAGCGGGGTCTTGTCATCCAACCAATGTATAGACTTACAACTAGCTAAGTATTTCTTCTGCAGTTAATAACAAGAAATATGACTGCAGTGATGTTTTTCACACAAAGCCCCATGGCATCTTTAGGTTAATTCTCTAATAGTCGCAATAACTATCAGAATCTTTTGCAACAATGATACTTCTGAAATGTCCTCTCTTGTTCCTCATTTTATTCCTGTAGCAGTTACCAGTTAAAATGTCAGTTATTAATTACAACACTTCCCTATACCACCAGATCCAGAAGTCTCTTTCCCATTGACCTGTTGCTTTCATTACCTTCATATCCCTAATTACTTTGCTGTCAACTTGAAGTAGACTCTCACCCTGCTGGCATTCTGCATTTACATATATAAAAGTCTACTTTATAATGTCTCGGTGTATCTTCTCTTTTCACCATAAGTTTTTCATGCTTCCTTTGCTAACTATCCCTGAAGCATAACTTCTCTTTAACTATTCAATATTTTTTTCTGTTCCTCCACTTCCCAACATATCCTTCAACTACTATTGCCCTATCTATATTATTATTTCACTAAAATATATCTTCCCTCTGGTTGGGATCACATACAAGCAATGTATGTAGGCAGCGTCTTCTAGTCAGTCATTCTGTAGAAACTGTCAATTTTTTTCTTTATGTCACCTCCTTCTGTTATGATCATTAGCTCATATTTTTCTAAATATATGACCAGCCAAGGGCTCTTTCACTCTTGACATATTTTTGCCATATTGTCTTTCATTTCTAAGTTTGTCTAGCTCTTGTTTTGAAGAAACTATTTCTCATCTATGGTGAGTGGCACATTTTCAAGAGGGAAAAACTTGGTATTTTCAACCATTCACTTATTCACATTTTTTAACAAAATTGAAATCTATCTTGCTTCTGGTTTTACCTAACTGATAGTTGATAAAATGGTTGGCCAGTTTCCTGAAGTCTGCGGTGCAGATGGTGATGTCATTTGTATCACAGAATTCTGATGTCTTGATTACTCCACATTTATTGTACTATATCAACATGAATTCTAGAGAAGCTATCATGATGTAGCTAGGATATCTTTTGAAATGGTCAGCAGTAATTATGTTATTTTAACAGGTAATATATTGTCAGGCATTATAAATATGATCCCTCTATTTCTCTACCAGTTCTTATTATGTAACAGCCAAAATACCAGTTACTGTCTAATATTTTGAATATTTTATGGGATACTGTTATTACCTTTATTACAATTCTGCTCACACCATTGCTATTTGCTCAATCCTGAAGTAGTCAAAGAGAGTTTTGGTGGAGGGGCAGGCAAATTTAATTACTTTTTTCTAGCTGAAATAAAAGTTTGTACAGATACTTCCCATACAGAGCCAGATATGTTCAATTTGATTTGCATTGCACTCCCTCACTCTTCACTAAACAATAATAAATAGAACATGGGGTCTCAGTTCTTCCCATTTCCAACAATGGAAGACAGCAAAACCTAAAGAAAGTAGCCATGACCCATTTCCTATAAGGAGAGGTGGGGCGCAATGAGTAATATTTACAGCATTTTTCATTTTGAGAAAAAAGAGGAGTGGCTGTGTGGTAAGAAGCTTGCTTCCCAACCACATGGTTCCGGGTTCAGTTCCACTGCGTGGTACCTTAGGCAAGTGTCTTCTACTATAGCCTTGGACCAACCAAAGCCTTGTAGGTGGATTTGGTAGACGGAAACTGAAAGAAGCCTGTCGTATATATATATATATATATATATATATATATACATATATATATAGGACCAGGAGGAAGAAAGGTCAAGAGGTGAGGAGCTAGTATCCCTGGTGTTCCAAAAGGGTCACATGGACTGACCTATGGGGATTAAAACCGTGCTACATTTCCCTACTGCAGACAGTGTTATGGCACACTCCCTTTACCAACAAACCTGCACAGAAGGAGAGTGAAAGGGGATCAGCGATGTAGACTTTGTGGAGTGAGCAGCACCCTGGAACATGTCAGGGAGTAAAACAGCATTTATTCAAGGAAGATACAAGTGGGACCTTCTTAAGGTACTTGCAACAATCACTCACAGCATGGAACAGGAAAGATGCAACAAAACCAACATCAGGGAAAACAGCACCAGTAATCAAGTTTGTGAAGGAAGGAGAAAAGCTAGTAAGAACAGCAAAATGGACAAGCAGTTAACTACATGGGGCCCAGTCAGAGGATATAAAAGTAGAACTGGGAGGAAAGATTGCAACTTGCTTGGATTTTTCAGACAAGCCTGAGGCCAGATGTGTTGGGATCTGAAAAGAAAATAATAAAAATAACCTGGATCCAGCACAGTCCCGTGAGAGGTAGATTGCAGTCAAACCTTTGTATGGGAGCAAGCCTACAACTATTCTTTGTTGAGGTTGGCTGAAGGGGATCCCCTACCCAGTTAGTATGGAGGATGCTTAGTCATTGGAATTAGAGCGAAGGAGTAAAAGGTAGCTGTGAACAGAATGGGAGAGGCAGTTGGTTATGAATTCAAGAGCAAGGAGTTAAGCTGGAAGCGAGGAAGAGATGGTGTGCAATGGATTGGCCATATTTGCAGACCAACCGTCAGGAGCAGATTATGATTCAGAGTTAAAACATCAAATGACCATTGGATACTGTATGATGACATCAGTTTCTCCTGGTCAAAGTTGCATTCAACAAAGGTGAATAGAAAAAGAAGCATCTTCTTTTAGGTGTTAACAATAACATTCCCTCCAGAAATCAGAGTGAATAGGTGGTTTGATCAGTAAGTAACCATACTGTTGCCATAGTAATGAAGTTAAAGCCCACAGAGTGAAGCTGCTTGTCACAGACTGACCTTGACCTCTGCTGTGCATGTGCACTAAGTTTTAACATTCTAGCTCACTTCCACTGTTTACAGCAGTGCTTGGAAGTAACATGTGTAGCGTGTGTTCATCACATTGACCATGACAGAGAGGGTTGAGCAGAGAATTTGCATCAAATTTTGTCAAAAGCTTGACGATACCTGCTCAGAAGCTTACACAAAATTTTTTTTAAAGTTTTCATTGTTCTTGACAATCAAGGGGATTTTGTGCAACTAGAACCCAAGTGACCTTTTGGTTAGCTGAAAGCAATTTTGGCACAAACTTGGCAGACATGCGTCTCATACCCAAATCTTCATGGAGAAAACAAGAACCGTAACTAATATGCACATCCTCTAATAACTCATGAATGGTAATTCAACGATTTCCCCTCACAGCTGCATGCATATCTGTGATGTTTTTCTGTTCTGCTGCTTGCAGGTATCCCAGAACATTCGTTACTATCAACATTTCTTTTAGCCATCTTGGTAAGGTCTGAACCACTCATACACTTGTGCACAGCCTATACACTTTCTGCAACTGTGTGCAGATCTCTGAGCAGGTATCACCATGACAACTTTTTCTGTCATGGTCAATGCAACAATCACATTACTTCAAAGCACTGCTGTAAACAGCAGAAGTGAGCTAGAATGTTAAAACTTAGTGCACATGCCCAGCAGAGATCAAGGTCAATCTGTGCCAAGCAGCTTTACTCTGCATGCTTTAGCTTCATCACTATGGCAACAATAGAAATACTTATTGATCAGACCCCATATACACAAGACCTCAGAAATAATGTTTTTTATTGAAAATATTACAGTTGTAAGACATTTCACCAAAACACATATAACTGAGTACTATATATACTGTTCAGAGGGGTTGTTAACCCACACATCTTATTTCTTCTGTCAATACATTTATGTTATATATATATATATAATATATATATATACATATATATATAGGACCAGGAGGAAGAAAGGTCAAGAGGTGAGGAGCTAGTATCCCTGGTGTTCCAAAAGGGTCACATGGACTGACCTATGGGGATTAAAACCGTGCTACATTTCCCTACTGCAGACAGTGTTATGGCACACTCCCTTTACCAACAAACCTGCACAGAAGGAGAGTGAAAGGGGATCAGCGATGTAGACTTTGTGGAGTGAGCAGCACCCTGGAACATGTCAGGGAGTAAAACAGCATTTATTCAAGGAAGATACAAGTGGGACCTTCTTAAGGTACTTGCAACAATCACTCACAGCATGGAACAGGAAAGATGCAACAAAACCAACATCAGGGAAAACAGCACCAGTAATCAAGTTTGTGAAGGAAGGAGAAAAGCTAGTAAGAACAGCAAAATGGACAAGCAGTTAACTACATGGGGCCCAGTCAGAGGATATAAAAGTAGAACTGGGAGGAAAGATTGCAACTTGCTTGGATTTTTCAGACAAGCCTGAGGCCAGATGTGTTGGGATCTGAAAAGAAAATAATAAAAATAACCTGGATCCAGCACAGTCCCGTGAGAGGTAGATTGCAGTCAAACCTTTGTATGGGAGCAAGCCTACAACTATTCTTTGTTGAGGTTGGCTGAAGGGGATCCCCTACCCAGTTAGTATGGAGGATGCTTAGTCATTGGAATTAGAGCGAAGGAGTAAAAGGTAGCTGTGAACAGAATGGGAGAGGCAGTTGGTTATGAATTCAAGAGCAAGGAGTTAAGCTGGAAGCGAGGAAGAGATGGTGTGCAATGGATTGGCCATATTTGCAGACCAACCGTCAGGAGCAGATTATGATTCAGAGTTAAAACATCAAATGACCATTGGATACTGTATGATGACATCAGTTTCTCCTGGTCAAAGTTGCATTCAACAAAGGTGAATAGAAAAAGAAGCATCTTCTTTTAGGTGTTAACAATAACATTCCCTCCAGAAATCAGAGTGAATAGGTGGTTTGATCAGTAAGTAACCATACTGTTGCCATAGTAATGAAGTTAAAGCCCACAGAGTGAAGCTGCTTGTCACAGACTGACCTTGACCTCTGCTGTGCATGTGCACTAAGTTTTAACATTCTAGCTCACTTCCACTGTTTACAGCAGTGCTTGGAAGTAACATGTGTAGCGTGTGTTCATCACATTGACCATGACAGAGAGGGTTGAGCAGAGAATTTGCATCAAATTTTGTCAAAAGCTTGACGATACCTGCTCAGAAGCTTACACAAAATTTTTTTTAAAGTTTTCATTGTTCTTGACAATCAAGGGGATTTTGTGCAACTAGAACCCAAGTGACCTTTTGGTTAGCTGAAAGCAATTTTGGCACAAACTTGGCAGACATGCGTCTCATACCCAAATCTTCATGGAGAAAACAAGAACCGTAACTAATATGCACATCCTCTAATAACTCATGAATGGTAATTCAACGATTTCCCCTCACAGCTGCATGCATATCTGTGATGTTTTTCTGTTCTGCTGCTTGCAGGTATCCCAGAACATTCGTTACTATCAACATTTCTTTTAGCCATCTTGGTAAGGTCTGAACCACTCATACACTTGTGCACAGCCTATACACTTTCTGCAACTGTGTGCAGATCTCTGAGCAGGTATCACCATGACAACTTTTTCTGTCATGGTCAATGCAACAATCACATTACTTCAAAGCACTGCTGTAAACAGCAGAAGTGAGCTAGAATGTTAAAACTTAGTGCACATGCCCAGCAGAGATCAAGGTCAATCTGTGCCAAGCAGCTTTACTCTGCATGCTTTAGCTTCATCACTATGGCAACAATAGAAATACTTATTGATCAGACCCCATATACACAAGACCTCAGAAATAATGTTTTTTATTGAAAATATTACAGTTGTAAGACATTTCACCAAAACACATATAACTGAGTACTATATATACTGTTCAGAGGGGTTGTTAACCCACACATCTTATTTCTTCTGTCAATACATTTATTGTTATATATATATATATATATATATATATATATATATATATATATATATTTCAGAGAATATATATATATATATATATTTCAGAGAATGACTTTTGACATGGATAAGTTTAGTCTTTTGTAGGATTACATTTGTGTTTAACCAAAGAACATTTTTTCGAATAAGCTTTTCCACAGATATCACAGTGATAAGGCTTCTCTCCTGTATGTATGCGTTTATGTTTAGTTAATGTACCACTTTCAGAGAATGATTTACCACAGATATCACAGTGATATGGCTTTTCTCCAGTATGTACGCGTTTGTGTTTAAATAAGTTAGCACTACGAGAGAATGATTTACCACAGATATCACAATGATATGGCTTCTCTCCTGTATGAATGCGTTTGTGTTGAGTTAAAGAACAATTTTTAGAAAAGGATTTACCACAGACATCACAGCAATACGGCCTCTCACCTGTATGAATGAGTTTGTGTTGAGTTAGGCTGCCAGTTTGTGGGAATGATTTACCACAGACATCACAGTGATGTGGCTTCTCTCCTGTATGTAGACGTTTATGTTTAGTCAAAGTACTATTTACAGTGAATGATTTATTACAGATATCACACTGAAATGGTTTTTCTCCTGTATGAATACGTTTATGAGTAGTTAATCCACATGTCTGTGGAAATGATTTACCACAGATATCACAATGATAAGGCTTTTCTCCTGTATGAATGCGTTTATGAATCCCTATTTGACAATATAGAGAGAATGATTTACCACAAATATCACAATGATATGGTTTCTCTCCTGTATGAATGCGTTTGTGGTTAGTTAAGTAATCCTTGCGTGAGAAAGATTTATCACAGATATCACAGTTGTATGGCTTCTGTCCTGTATGAATACGTTGGTGGTTTGTAAAAGAAATTCTATAAGAAAATGATTTACCACAGACAGTACAGCAATATGGCTTCTCTCCAGTATGAATACGTTTATGAGGAATTAAGTAACTACTTTGGGAGAAAGATTTACCACAAATATCACAACGATATGGTTTCCTTCCTGTATGAACACGTTTATGAATGATTAATTGAGTACATGCAGAGAAAGATTTACCACAAATATCACACTGATATGGTTTCTCACCTGTATGAATGCGTTTGTGTTTAGTTAAATCAGTAGCTTGAGCAAATGATTTATCACACACATCACAGTGATATGGCTTTTCACCTGTATGAACACGTTTGTGAATAGTTAAGTTAGCATTTGAGGAGAATAACTTTCCACAGATATTACAGCGATAAGGCTTCTCTCCCGTATGAATAACATTGTGCTTAGTTAAATTACTTCTTTGAGTAAATGATTTGTCACAGATATCACAATGATATGGTTTCACGCCAGTATGAACTCGTATATGTTGCACCAAAGCCCCTTTTTCTGAGCATGAATAACCACAAGTATCACAGTGATATGGCTTCTCTCCTGTATGAATGCGTTTATGATTAGTTAAAGAACTATTTACAGAGAATGATTTACCACAGATCTCACAGCGATAAGGTTTCTCTCCTGTGTGAATACGTTTGTGTATAGCAACCTCATACTTTCGAAAGAATGACTTACCACAGATATCACAGTGATAGTATTTCTCTCTACTATTTGTACGTTTTCGAGTAGTTAGGTTACTTGTCCCTTTCAGTTTCAACTTCTCAGCAGGAAAATCAATCACCTTTGATTGTGCTTTGCATTTTTGCTGGTTCTCACATATTCCTTTCTCCATAATTCTTTGTATTTCACCACAATGTACAAATGCTGTTCTGCTTTGTATTTTCTATTTTCTTGCAAAGAAATAATTCTACTGCTATATTTATGCTTCACAGTTTATGAAGAAGATGTAAACTTTTTAGGAAATTTTCCCGAAGATTATGAATTCATCAAGTAAACAGCTCAGACAATGAAGTAAACATAAGCTACTAATAAATGATGTGAAGAAATATTTCATCCTAATTCACTACATATTTACATAAACAGTGTTATAATAGTTCTGCATAACATCTTTTTTGTGCCTTTAATAGAAGATAAAAACTGATGATACTTTTAAGGCACCCTCATCCAATATTCTGAAATAAAAATGATAAATACTGTATAAGATAGGAGAATATAAAGAAGAGGAGATTCAACAATGAAAATTTTACTACATTTCAATATTAATAAACTGAAGATATAAACTGTATCTGAACATTTGAACTAGTCCAATATATCCATCATCTTTCAGGATTGTAGGGGTTAATTTGAGGGAAAATTGGATGCCATTTTAAAAGATCAAACAATAATATAAAGATTCCTCTACCTGCATCAAAGGATGTTTTATATTTTGTCACCAAACACTGTTCTTCATTACTCTGAAAGGGTTAAAGTTAGAGGACAGCACATCCAAGCTGACTGGTGAACCACTTAAAATCCTAAATTCGCAACTACTTGATTTGTTGACAACGATATATGTGGTCATTCATTATCATGGTGAATATAGGTAGTCTTCAGATTCTTGTTCTATTATGTCCTCTTAATGGAATCTCTAAGCTTTGCAAGTGTTTCTGTGTATTATTCACTTTTCATAGTACAGCCATGTTCCAGAAAATCAAGGAGAATGATACCCTTGTCAGCCCAAACAAGTCAACATGATTTCAATACTAATCAGTGGCTCTTGAACTTGCTGGGCTTTGGAGAAGACGTGTGATGCTATTCCATGGCCTAAGATTTTGTTTCTGGATCACAAGGATATGCCCAGTTTTCATTTTCTATTAGCAGATAAAACAAAAACCATATCATCATTGGCTTTAATCACATCCACCTTTCCATCCTTCAAATCAGGAGTCAACTGCTGTGTTACATACTTTACACATAGATAGGGTATTGGAAACAATACTCAGACTTCCATCATCTTGTGCAATGCATTACGGCCATAGTCCAATTGTGTAACAAACTCACACATTGTGACTCATCTGTCCACATGAATCTGTAGATACAAGATGGTTTGCACCTTTCCTCTCTCAAGATTCAATGACAGCACATTGCTCCTGCTTGTAATCCATTATTTACCTATAATGAAGAAGGTATGACCCTCATGCATGTACAAGTATGTATTTGCTTTAACACATGCACACCTCACTGTCCCATTACCTTCCGTCCTCCCAACTCCATGACTTCATCTCTTCATCACTCAAAACTCTTTCTCTCAACCTCCATTAACTGTTCTCTCACTACAGGCCTTTCCACTGTTTCTCTATACCTCTCACCATACTCTCTTCCCATTGGTGATCGCTTCACTATATCTTCCTCTGGAATACTGTCATGGCATTATCACCCTGCTCTTCCTCTTCCCATACCCCTACCTCTATTGTACCCAATGTCTTTCCACGCTGCTCACATCACAAAATTTTACTCTACCTATCTATGTAGCTCTCTCCATTCCCCTTTTCCATAACACTTAAAATATGATAGTCCTTCACTATTCACTGTTACCTTTCCACTCTATCCAACACCTTCCACAATAAACCATCACTAATCTTTATCCACCATCCCATTTCTTACCATACCCCCTTCCCCAATTACAGAGGACTCTACAACTGCATCACTCTCACCTCTATCACCCGTCTTTAATTATCATCTATGTCTTCTTTAATTTACCCTCCATCATTCCCAGCCGAGAACCACCACACACACAATAAAACAAATATAATTATTCCCATTATTTACCAATTCCACAATGGCTGTATATGTCAATCCAGTTCATGAAAAAAAAGAGGAGAGGTGACAATACACGCCACGTCTAACACCCTTGTTAGAAGATTTTGACTTACCTGGAAGGGTCATTGGATTTTTATATAGGGACTTCACAACAAACAGAATTGGTCATTAATCTCAACCCCTACAAATCTTCCACAACATATTCTCTGGCATGTGGTAAGATTCCATTGTAAGGTCTACAAAACAACCATAGACTTCTTGTTAATATTCCCACGATTTCTTGAAAACCTGCAACTAAGTGAATATCCTGTTGGTTGTACTGTATCCAGGATGGAAACCACATTTACAAGTGAAAAATTTATTTTTTTAAAACGTATAATAATATGAAGAATCATGCAAAAAGGGTGGTTGCGAGATCTATGAGGAAGAAGACTGAGGAGAGGTTGAGTGGGTTTGATGAGAACCCAGATAGAGTGTTTAGGCTTATTAAATCAATGAAAAATGATGGAAGAGATGGTGAGGGAGGAAGCGTGAAAAACCTCATAAGAGAAAGAAAATCCACCAATTTTTCCCCTTAAATATATTTATTTATATAGAGGGCATTACTATACATAAATGCCACACGCTAGGATGGCAGAATAGATTTGAAAAAGAAATCCACTTTCCCTTTGCAATTTTTGGCGCCAAAATCAGGTAACTAATGCATTTCATTTTTGTGTGTGGGGAGAGAGAGAGAGGGAGAGAAAGAATGGTAGAGCAATATATTATATTTTCATCATCTGACGTCTGCTTTCTATGCTGGAATGGGTTGGACGGTTTTGACTGAGGACTGGCAAGCACCTGGCACCAATCTGTTCTAGCAAGGTTTCTACAGCTGGATGCCCTTCCTCACGCCAACTACTCTGAGAGGGGCCAGTCAGGTGGCACTGGCATCGACCACCCTCAAATGGTAGTACTTGATTCCACGCAAAAAATCCGTGTATTTTTTTTTCTTACTGAAAATCGTGCAGGTATACTGCCTAATAGGGGTGTTTGGGATGAATTTCCGAGGGTTCCACCCCACCCCATTTTCCGGACCAAAAAAAGGTCACTGTAATTCATTCAATGGGAAAGAAAAAATTTCCAATGATTCCGCGCCCCCACCACCTTTTTCAAACAAAAATAAGAGGTTTGTGGAGGTCATGGTACTTGATTCCACGCAAAAAATCCGTGTCTTTTCTTTTTTTTTTTTTAACTTAGAGAAAATCGTGCGGGTGAAAGTATTAACCCAAACCCCAAAAAGTAGATTACCGCCCCTTGTTATCATCCGATATCTTTATTTATATTCTACGAGTGCCCGTTTTCGTTTTATTTTTTTAGTATAAAATATTTGAAAATGGATGACTCTTTCTAATATTTTTCATACACCATTTATTTTGTCTATATTTTCCATTTACATAACTTTTTTTAAAATTGCATTTCATTTTCTTGGAGAGGTGCGTTTCTGAAGAAGCTCCTTTTGTCTTCATATTCGTTCAATACACATGTTTAAGGGTTAGAATTAGGATTAGAGTAACGCCGAAAACGGGTGGTGTGCGTATTCTTTACCTCCGCCTATGTATGTATTAAAATGAAGACGAATTAAAGTGGACTCTGGTGAATTTTCCGAAATCCCTCACCGCACCCCCTCGTAAAACACTTTCTCCAAAAAATTTGTATATTCGGAATCTACAAGATATAACACATATTCGTAGAAAATTTCATTAAAAAATATCCATTTTTCTGAAAGTTATGAACATCCAAAGTCGGCGGTGGAGGGGGGCAGAAATCTGTAGTTATGCCGGATATGATTCTAAAGTATATAGCACTCAAGGATATTTTCAAACAAATATTTGTAAACTTACCGTTTTCAACCTTCAGCAGCTAATTCGAAAGTTGTACTTCTTACCCAAACAAGCACAAGCATTTTTCGAACAAGACTGTCAACAGTTTCGTACGCTTAAATTTCGAACGTTAACCTTCTTACATCTTCTATCATCTTTAGCCACAGCTTCGTATCTTACGATAATGAAATGGTTTTAATGTCCTTAGCCGCAGTTTCGCTGTGAACTATATGCGTGTATATTTTGAGTCAGTTAATCAATCAGTCAATCGATCTTCTCGTCTATGTGTGTGTGCGTGTATGCATTAATATATATATGAATACGTTTGTTTATCAATCCATTGATCCGTTGTGTCCCATTTTTGACATGATCACTTCCAATGATGTCCAAGGAAGATAATAACACTCAGAAGTCAACGATAAAGGAGAATCCATTTCCACACTAGCATCACTCCTCACAAAAAAAAAAAAAAAAAATATGGTTTGTGTATGGTGGAATACGAAGGGTGTCCTCTATCACAAAGCATTGAATCAAAGCAAAACTCATAATGCAGAGAAATATTGTCAATTGAAAGCAACACAAAATGTTTGCAGCAAATGTTTCCATTGTTGGTCAGTCATAAAGGAGTGTTGCTCTCACATGATAAATCAACACAATATATTGTGTAAGTCGTTCAGGAAGAGGTTATGGCACTAAATATGGAAGTTTTGCCATATCCATCTGTGGTGTTGGCTGTCGGTATTGTGGGATGTGATGAGCTATGTGGTGCTGGTGGAGAGGATGACAGATGAGGCGGGTGGAAGTAGGGCTTGCAGGGTGAATGCGTGGCCGGAAGCGGAAGAGGTCTAGCAGGATGCACGTGTGGTCATCAACGAAGGGTCAGTTCGAGCATAGACGAGGAAGTGACAGGATGTGTCGAATTCATAAGAGACCTCTGATCTTCGCCGAGGTAAGGCCTTTTGTATTTCTTTGTATTTCTTTCTCCTGTTGTCCTCTTCATCCATCACACTACACCATCCTTATTTTTCATGACATTCATCCAGCTATCATCTTTTCAGGTCATTGCAACACTGTTTAGAGGGAAAAGACTTCATCGATTGTGAAGATGTTCAAAATTAGTGAGTGTGTCTTTGTTTCAAAACCTGAAAAAGTTGATGACTGAGTGATCAACAGTTTACCAAATAGATTACATTTATACTATTGTAGCGAAAACGACCATACATAAGGAGTTGGTGACAGAAATGTCTCCTTTTTAACACCGCATGGTCACCCTAACAAAAGAAGATAGCCATATACATGATATAAATGAATAAGTGCCAAAAGGAATAATGACAACAACCATTCTACTGTTTGAGAGAGAAGACTTTATTTACATTTGTGTACAATAAGATAAAGTATGGGTGCTAGCAAAGTGGAGTGTCTGCTTGCATGCAACAAGTGTTTGTGTCTGTGTGTTCGTGTGTGTGACAGAAGTACAAACAAGGTGTATGCAGGCAAAACAAAATACAGAGCATAGAAAAGAGTCTCTCGGGGTATTTCAGACACAATGCAGATGAATTTACCAGTTCGTAGTAAGGTTACACAATAGTTGTAGTCCTGTAACAGGATGATGGAGTCACAAGTGCAGAATGCCGGTTGAACACATGTCATGTAGCGGTTGGGGCTTCAATGCTGTGCCAAGTCTCTTGATACAGGAATTCTTGCAGGTAGTGCTGTGTTGTTAACCTGGGCGAATGTTGTTGTGTACATATTACTGTTGGTGGAGATGGAGACGATATGAAGGTAGAGATGATGGTGTCGGCACTGCTGGAGCAGGAACATGGTTGAGTTGCTGGTCTGGTTGTCGCTGGAACCTGGTTGAGTTGCTGTGGTCAGAGGTTAGTCCTGAGAAGGACTAGAACCTAAAACGAGAAATAGTGATTTGCTGGCGCCTTTTATAACCTGGGGTGGGCTCCAGTGAAACCCCAAAAAGACTGTGTCATGGGACCTTATCGGAAGCTTGTGATTGGTTGGTTTACACATTGGCGCGAAATAAGACTGCACCAAAACCAACCAATCAGAGTGGCAGACACAACAGGGTCCAAATAGCCAAAAATGGTTGCTATCTAACACGAGATCATTTCTAATATCTCTCTCAAACAGTGAGGATATCACCTAGCTACGCTACACTATCAATGAAGGCAAAAACTTTTGCCATGATTTAACATTTCTGTCAGAGAGCGAGACATGTGTATTAAAGGTATTTACCACCATTATTGAAACGTGATAAGACATTTTTCAATCCTTTTGTTTTTGCATATATGAGAGTTTACACACGCACACATATACACATAAGACACAAGTTAAAAGTTAGAGTCATCATATATAAATTCTTTGAGCAAATTTGGCTTACAGCTATTCAGATTGTTAATCCCTCACTATTTGTTCTATACATATATATATATATATATATATATACACACAATTCGATTAGAGGTTAAATTAGCCTCATTATGGGATGGTATCATCCAATGAATTACCAGTTCAATACCTAAATGATGCCCTTGCCAGTTTAATGTTGTCTGAATCTCAGTCTGGATTTCAGTGGATGAGATTTTTAGTCTTAGGCAGCTGCAGGAAAAGGCCCATGAGCACAACTGAGACCTTTTTGTCACTTTTGTAGATCTAGCTAAAGCTTTCAACATCATATCTAGGGATGCTCTTAGGGTTGTACTTAGAAAGCTAGATGTTCCTGAAAAGATGCTCAAGGTCATCATTTGTTTCCGTCGAGGGATAATGGCTTCTGTCAGATCTAGTGGGGAAGTGTCTGATTCATTCACAGTCTCAAATGGGACAAAACAAGGCTGTGTTCTTGCAGTGCTCTTATTTGATTTGTATTTCTCTGTCATGTTGGAAACAGCATTCAAGGGTGTTAAAGAAGGAGTAAAGTTTGAGTGCAGAACTAATGGTAGCTTGTTCAACCAACAGCACTTCAAAGCAAAGACGAAGACTTTGGTGCAAACAGTTTGAGATTTGCTCTTCGCAGATGATTGTGCACTTGTAGTACACACTCAAGGACATGCAATGGAGTCTAAACAACTTCTCGCATGCATCAAAAGCTTTTGGTCTGACCATGAGCATCAATAAAACTGAGTTTGCCCATCAGCCCATTCATGACCATCAACAATCTACCACAGAGGCCTTGTGGAAAAGGCTTTGTCCAACACTTCATGATCACCTTTCTACCTGAAAAATTACCTTCAATTAAAAGTATGGGAGTTGAGCTACCAGACACAGGTCCAAAAACACCCTTTAAATTCTGATAGAATGATCTGGAGTCACATCTATCTACAGCACTCTGCAACTCTTGTGCCTTCTTTTGCCACCTTGTTGCCCCTACTGTATATGTTAATGGTAAAGCATTAAAATCTGTTTCCTCCTTCACTTATCTTGGTCCCACTGTGTCCAGTGATAAGTCTTGACAACACTGCTTTATGGGGCTGAATTTTGAACTCTGTATCAAAAACACATCAACCAGCTTGACGCTTTTCGTATGCGATGATTGCATACTATCTCCCACACAAAACTGAGCGATCATATTCATAACAGTAAGGTACTAATAAAATGCAACTTGTAGGTATTGAAGCCATCCTCATCAAAATACAGCTTAGATGGTCAGGTCATCTTTCCCATATGAGTGATATCAGAATTCCAAAGCAACTTCTTTTTGGCCAATTCCCAACTCTACCTGTCACTCTGTTTTTGTGGCATGAAGCAAATCAAGCCTTGTTGTCCACTCAAGAAAATACATAGTAAATGATCCACAAGCACTCAAGCAACTCAACTTGTTCCATTTGCCAAAGGTTTGCAAGGCACCAGCAGGTCTCAAGAGACACATTTGTGTCCATAGAAAATGATTAACACTTTATTTTACTGAACCCTCATTTGTCATTTATGACAAGAGAATCCATCATATATATACGAGGGTGAGTCAAAAGGTAATGCCATTTTGTTTAGGACTGGTATAATTACCAACACAGGAACATGTATCATACATCAAAATGAAGCTGGTCCTCTGTAGATCACATCCCTACTTCTCAACATATTCACTGTTTCTCTCAATAGCAATGGTTCACCTTTGAATGAGAGCATGTATCCTGCCCCGTAAAATTCTGTTGACTGTTCTTTTAGCCACTTCTTCACTACAGTTTTCACTTCCTTGTCACTGGAATGTTTGCCTCTCAAACCCTCTTTCAAGGGGCTGAAGAGATGATAGACCAGTGATGAGGAAGTGAAAACTGTAGTGAAGAAGTGCTTCAAAGAACAGTCAACAGAATTTTATGGGGCAGGGATACATGCTCTCATTCGAAGGTGGAACATTGCTATTGAGAGAAATGGTGACTATGTTGAGAAGCAGGGATGTGATCTACAGAGGACCAGCTTCATTTTGATGTATGATACATGATCCCGTGTTGGTAATTATATCTGTTCTAAACAAAGTGGCATTACTTTTTGACTCACCCTCATATATATATATATATATATATGTAGAAGGTTGAAAAGGAACACACGAGTTGATATATATGGACAAAAAAGGCGCAGGAGTGGCTGTGTGGTAAGTAGCTTGCTTAACAACCACATGGTTCCATGTTCAGTCCCACTGCGTGGCATCTTGGGCAAGTATCTTCTACTATAGCCTCGGGCCGACCAAAGCCTTGTGAGTGGATTTGGTAGACGGAAACTGAAAGAAGCCAATCATGTATGTGTCTGTGTTTTTCCCCCTAGCATTGCTTGACAACTGATACTGGTGTGTTTATGTCCCCGTCACTTAGAGGTTCGGAAAAGAGACCTATAGAATAAGTACTAGGCTTATAAAGAATAAGTCCCAGGGTCGATTTGCTCGACTAAAGGCGGTGCTCCAGCATGGCCACAGTTAAATGACTGAAACAAGTAAAAGAGTAGAGAGAGAGTATTCAAATACAAGGGGCATTTTCCTTGTTTCTACCTGTCTCTGTCTCTCTTGTTACTCTTGTGGGTTCAAGGCCGTTGTGAATTCTTGGCAGAGAAGGAGGAGGCACTTCAAAATGCCTGGACAAAACCAATTTCTTCTGCCATTCATGGTCGTGAAGTGTAGAGATGTAATGATGTATAGGGACACCCACAATAAGCATGTCAGATATACAGGTATAACCACAAGGATGGAAGTGGGTAGCCAACACCACAGTTGTACAGAGTGGCAGGGTCTCAGTTCTTCCCATAATGGAAGAAAGCAGAAATGAAGGAAAGGAGGCTATGATCCAAGCAACAGTACAGGACCAGGAGGAAGAAAGGTCAAGAGCTGATTGGCTAGTACCCCTGGAGTTCCAAAGAGGTCACATGGACTGACCTGTGAAGATTAGAACCTTTCTGCACCTCCTTTCTACAGCAGGCAGTGTATTGGCACTCCCAACACTAACAAACTTGCACAGAAGGAGAATGAGAGATCAGCTGTATAGATATTGTGGAGTGGGCAGGACCATGGCACATGTCAGGATGCAAAACAGCAATACTGCAAGGAAGATATGGCAGGGTACTTGCAATAATTCCTCACAGCATGAAACAGGAAAGATGCAACAAAACCAACATCAGGGAAAACAGCACCAGTAATCAAGCTTGTGAAGGAAGGAGAAAAGCTAGTAAGAACAGCAAAATGGACAAGCAGTTAACTACATGGGGCCCAGTCAGAGGATATAAAAGTAGAACTGGGAGGAAAGATTGCAGCTTGCCTGGATCAGCCAGACAACCCTGAAGCCACATGTAGCTTTGTAGTCTGAAAAGAAAATGAAAATAAGCATACAGTCCTGTGGAAAGCAGGTTGCAGTCAAGCCTTTGAATGGGATAAAGTCAACATCAGAAACTTCTGCAGAATTACAGGGAAAAGGGATGGCAATCATGACTATTTCTGGTTGAGGTTGATTATAGTCAATGGAGTGAGAGGAAAGGAGTAAAAGGTAGCTGTGAACAGGATGGGAGAGGCAGTTGGTTATGAATTCAAGAGCAAGGAGTCAAGCTAGAAGCCAGGAGGAGATGGTGCACGGTGGATTGGCCACATCTGCAGACCCACAATCAGGAGGGGGTTATGGTTCAGGGTTAAAACACCTAATAACCATTGGATACTGTATGATGACATCAGTTCCTCCTGGTCAAAGCTGCCTTCATCAAAGGTAAATAAAAATGAGGCATCTTCTTTTAGACGTACACAATAACATTCCTTCCAGAAATCAGTTACAATATACACAAGTCCACAGAAATAATGTTTTTATTGAAAATATTACAGTTATAAGACATTTCACCAAGACACATCCGAGTACTATATATACTGTTCAGAGGTTGCTATCTCATACATCTTATTTCTTCTGTCAATACATTCACTCTCTCTCTCTCTGTTTTTTTTTTTCAGAGGATGTCTTTTGACATGAATAATTTTAGCCTTTTGTAGGATTACATTTGTGTTTAACCAAAGAATATTTTTCCAAATAAGCTTTTCCACAGATATCACAGTGATAAGGCTTCTCTCCTGTATGTACGCGATTATGTTTAGTTAATGTACCATTTTCAGAGAATGATTTACCACAGATATCACAGTGATAGGGTTTTATTCCTGTATGTATACGCTTGTGTTTAGTCAAAGTACTATTTACAGTGAATGATTTATTACAGATATCACACTGATATGGTTTTTCTCCTGTATGAATACGTTTATGAGTAGTTAATCCACATGTTTGTGGGAATGATTTACCACATATATCACACTGATAGGGCTTTTCTCCTGTATGAACGAGTTTATGAATCCTTAAGTGACAATATAAAGAGAAAGATTTACCACAAATATCACAATGATATGGTTTCTCTCCTGTATGAATGCGTTTGTGGTTAGTTAAGTAATCATTTCGTGAGAATGATTTATCACAGATATCACAGTTGTATGGCTTCTGTCCTGTATGAATACGTTGGTGACTAGTAAAAGATGATTCATAAGAGAATGATTTGCCACAGATAGTACAGCAATATGGCTTCTCTCCAGTATGAACACGTTTATGAAGAATTAAGTAACTGCCTTGAGAGAAAGATTTACCACAAATATCACAACGATATGGTTTCCATCCTGTATGAACACGTTTATGAATATTTAACTGAGAACATCCAGAGAAAGATTTACCACAAATATCACACTGATATGGTCTCTCACCTGTATGAATACGTTTGTGTTTAGTTAAATCATTAGACTGAGCAAATGATTTATCACACACATCACAGTGATATGGTTTTTCACCTGTATGAACACGTTTGTGAACAGATAAGTTTGAGGAGAATGACTTTCCACAGATATTACAGCGATAAGGCTTCTCTCCTGTATGAACAACTTTGTGTTTAGTTAAATTACCTCTTTGAGCAAATGATTTGTTACAGATATCACAATGGTGTGATTTCACACCAGTATGAATTTGTACATGTTGAGTCAAGGAACCTTTTTCTGAGCATGAATACCCACAAATATCACAATGATACGGCTTCTCTCCCGTATGAATGTGTTTATGTTTAGTTAAGGTACTATTTACAGAGAATGATTTACCACAAATCTCACAGTGATACGGCTTCTCTCCTGTATGAATGTGTTTATGTTTAGTTAAGGTACTATTTACAGAGAATGATTTACCACAAATCTCACAGTGATAAGGTTTCTCTCCCGTATGAATACGTTTGTGAATAGCAACATCATCTTTTCGAGAGAATAACTTACCACAGATATCACAGTGATAGTATTTCTCTCTGCTATTAGCACGTTTTTGAGTAGCTAGGTTACTTTTTGTAGTGAATGAATCTTTACTAGTATTACAATTGTATGATGTTGTCCCTTTCAGTTTCAAATCCTCATCAGGAAAATCAATCACTTTTGATTGTGATTTGCATTTTTGCTGGTTCACACATATTTCTTTCTCCATAATTTTTTATATTATACAATAATATATGGATGCTGTTCTGCTTTGTGTTTTAATAATGTATAACAAAAAAAATATTTCTACTGCTATATCTATGCTTCACAATTTGTGAAGAAAATGCATTTTTTGGGGGAAATTTTCCCTAAGGTTGTGAATTTATCTTTGAAACAGGTCAGACAATGAAGTAAACATAAACTGTTATTCAGTGATGTGAAGAAATATTTCACACTAATCCACCACAGATTTGCATAAACAGTGCCATAAAGGTTCTGCATAACATCTTTTTTGTGTCTTTAATAAATGATAAAAACTGGTGATGGATCAGAAGTTAAGAATACTTTTCAGGCAATCTCATCGAATATTCTGAAATAGAAATGATAAATACTGTATAAGATAGGAGGATATAAAGAAAAGGAGATTCGACAATGAAAATTTTACTACATTTCAATATTAATAAACTGAAAATATAAATTTTTATCTGAACATTTGAACTAATCCAAAATATCCATCATCTTTCAGGATTGTAGAGGTTAATTTGAGGGAAAATTGGATGCCATTTTAAAAGGTTAAACAATAATATAGCTCAAAGGATATTTTACATTTTGTCACCAAACACTGTTCTTTGCTAGTCCAAAATAGTTGAAGTCAGAGGACACCACATCCAAGCTGACTGGTGAACCAATTAAAATCTCCAATTGCTTGATTTGTTGCCAAAGATAAATGTGGTCATGATTATCAGGGTGAACATGGACTGTTTTCAAATTCTTGTTCTGCCTTGTCCTCCTAATGGATTCTCTAAGCTTTTTAAGTTTTAGTGTACTATTCACTGTCCATGGTACAGCCATGTTCCAGAAAATCAAGGAGAATGATACCCTTGTCAGCCCAAACAAGTCAACATGATTTCAATACTAATCAGTGGCTCTTGAACTTGCTAGGCTATGGAGAAGACGTGTGATGCTATTCCATAGCCTAAGATTTTGTTTCTGGAACACAAAAATATGCCCAGTTTTCATTTTCTATTAAACAGATAAAGAAAAACCATGTTGTCATTGGCTTTAACCACATCCACCTTTCCATCCTTCAAATCAGATATCAACAGCTGTAGTACTTTGTACACACTTTGGGTATTGGAAATGATACACAGGCATCCATCATCTTGTGCAATTCACTATGACCATAGTCCAGTTGTGTAGCAAACACACATCATGACTAATCTGCCACACGAATCAATCCACCTACATGCTAGCAATTCATATTAGTGGTGGTCACCTTTCAATGCAAGACAATTTGCACTCTTCCTCTCTCAAGATTCAATGACAGCATGTTACTTCTACTTAGAACCCATTATTTACCTATAATGAAGAAGGTATGTATTTGCCCCAAGGCAAGCACACCACACTTTCCATCTTCCCTGCTTCATGACATCATCTCTTCATCACTCAAAACTCTTTCTCTCTCTCCTCTCAACCTCCATCAACTGCTCTCTCACTACTGGCCTTTACACCTTAAGAAATCTTTGCCTTCCTTTCTCCTCACTAAACTCATTCCAGTTTCTCTACATCTCTCACCATACTCTCTTCCCATTAGCAATCCCATCATTACCTCTTCCTGAGGAATGCCCTCATGGCATTCCCACACTGCTCTTTCCCTTCCCATACCTCTTTTGTACCCAATGTCTTTCCATACTGCTTACATTGCAAGATTCTGCTCCACTCAGCTCTGTGACTCTCTTCTTTCCCCTTTTCCCCAATACTTTATAATATGATAGTCCTCTACTCTATCCAACACCGTCCACAATAAACCATCATGAATCTGTTTCCACCACCACCTATTTCTTGCCATATCCCTTCCCCAATTACAGAGAACTCTATAACTACCACCTTCCAGAACTATGTCTTCTTCAACTTACCTTCCCTCATCCCTAGCCTAGAATCACCACACCCATAATAAAAAATATATATTTCATTATTTACCACTTCCACAATGGCTGCACTTGTCAATCCAGTTCATAAAAAAAAAAGAGAAGTAATAATATGCACCTCTGCCCATGTTTAACACCCTTGTTGAAAGATTTTGACTCAGTACATTTACCCCAATGCAAGCATCGGGTATTTATATGAGGACTTCATGGCAACCAGGAGTTAGTCATTAATCTCAAACTCCTGCAAAATCTTCCACAGCATTTTTTCTGGCATATGGTTGTATTCTTTTGTGAGGTCTACAAAGCAACCATACACTGTTTGTTGATATTCCCACCATTTCTTGGAAACCTGTTACAGAGTGAATACCCTGTTGATTGCATTGTGGCAAGGACGGAAACCACACTTACAAATGAAAAATAAGTTTGATATATATATTTTTTTGGTTCCCAGTTCTGAAACCTTTTTCCTTCCTCAGTGATGACTACTTCGAAATTTGACCAAGGACAGCTGCAATGTCTTTCGATAGAAGTTCGGTTCAATCAGGAAAGTAAACGTAAAATACTAATATCGTCAAATGAAACTGCACAAAAGAATGCGGTTAGTGCTTAATTTAACACCCCGGTCACCAAAACGAAAAAAAAAAAAAAAAAAAAAAAAAAATGAATAATAAAACAAGTATAATAGGTGTTAAAAAATGTTTATTAAACGAAAAGAAAAATTTGCGCCAATGAACTGGCAGGTGGGGAGAGGATTTTCGGAAAATTCACAAGATCCGATTTTTCTCCCTCATAACTTTTAGGAAAATAGATATCTTTTAATGAAATTTTATACAAATTACCTTCCAAACGGCATAGATTATAAAGAAATTTGTAGAAATATTTATTCCGATGGGGTGGAGAGTTGACTTTCAAAGAGAAAGAAATTCATAAATTATGTGTAATGGAAATAAGTTTGAAAACAAAAAACGAATGAGGTAGGGTGGTTGGTAGAATATAAGCAATAATAAAAACGGTGTGCGTGTGTAAGAAAAAAATATTGTAAAATTTCATTAAAAGATATCCATTTTCCTGAAATTTACTTTGATTTCTACCCCGCGAAAGAAAACCCCATCTGGTTCCTCAGAGTATGCCACCCCATTTTTTTTTAGGAAAAATTTCATTCATGTATGTATTTGTATGCATGTATATATAATGTGTGTGTGTGTGTGTGTGTGCATGTATATGCATGCATTTCCCCCCACAAATTTCTTTATAATCGCAATCTATATCATTTGAAAGGTATTTCTATAAAATTCCATTAATAGATATCCATTTTCCTGAAAGTTATGAGGGAAATACTCGAATCTTGTAAATTTTCCAAAATTTCCTCTTCCTCAACCCACCTCCGTTCGTTTGCGTTTATATTCGTTTTCTACACATTTTAAAACTTTTTGGGGACTTTTTTTTTTTTTTTTAGTGACCGGGTGCTAAACAAGATCCTGAAAGTTATGAGGGAAAAAATCGGATTGTGCGAATTTTCCGAAAATCCTCTCCCCACCCTTCGGAAAACATTATTCCCACATATTTCTTTATAATCGTAATCTACGCCGTTTGAAAGGTATTTCTATAAAATTTCATCAAAAGATATCCATTTACCTGAAAGTTATGAGGGGGAAAAATCGGATCGTGTGAATCTTCCGAAAGTCCTCTCCCCACCCTTTGTTTGCGCAAAATTTTGTTTCCATATTCGTTTTCTATACATTTTTTTACACCTATTAGGCTGGGTTTTTTCGTTTTTGTTTTGGTGACCGGGTTAAATTACATATTAAGCGACAAACTATCATTAAAATATATTTTTTCCAACGATGTTAAATGGTTTTACTTCTATAGAATTACTGAAGTAAAATATGTCATCCAATAATGTTATGGGCTTTTATTCTAAAATATATAGCAAACAACTAATATCTTCAAACACATTTGGCCGAGGACGACTGCAATATCTTTCGATAGGAGTTCGGTTCGATCAGGAAAGTCAACACAAAAGCACACAAGGATATCTTCACACAAATATTTGTCAACTTACCGTTATCAGTGAATCAGAATGTTGTAGCTTTTTACCCAAACTACCACAAATATTCTTCGATTACGACAATCTAAGGTTTTATACGAATAAACTTCAGTCATCAAAATGTTTATATCTTCTATTATCTTTAGCCACAGCTTCGTATCTTGCTACAACGAAATATTACGAATACCTGTAATGTTCTTGGCCGCAATTTCCCTATGAAATATATGCACGTATATTTTGAATCAATCAATCAATTAATCAAGATCTAGTCAGTTTCATTCGCAAAACGAGCCCCCTTTAATTTTGCTCAGATTGCTTTCAATTTTGGTGTATCGATGCAACTCTGAATTTTGATTACGATCAACCAATTACTTTACCTCGTAAATTAAAGAATCTGATGTTATCTGAGAAATTTGGATAATTATTTAGATCCTTATATATAGCCAAGGGAAATAACCCATTCATTTTCGTAAATTATCAGGTAAAAATGAAATTGAGTATGCTTATTTCTTAGTATTTGAACTGTTAGAGTTATTTTCGCAATTTATCCAGTACAACCCTTAAACAAGTAAATAGTATTTTCCTAAACAATAGATCCACTTATTTCAGATAGTGACTCATTCATGAATATACCAACACTAGCACCCCTGAGGGTAATATTCTCTGGGATGCACAAAAGCCCTTTTCAGAGTTATTCACTTTGAATTGTTATTATCTCATATCTGATTAGCCTGTTATTACATAACATGCTTCAAAATTTTAGTATACATACCTCATTAGTAGTTCCCATGTTCTATAAACCCTGGGAATGCATTAAAGCCCTTTTCAGGGCTACTTTATTTGAATTCTTACTATTGGGTAACTAATTTCATGTTATTATATAACTGACTTAACAATTTGGGTATTCATAATTTATTGGGGATTCCTAAAATCCCGATCCTGTGTAAGACAGTTCGGTATTCTCTGTAAATGCACAAAAACTGTTTTAAGGGCTACATACTTTGTATGGTTGTTATGGATTAGCGAAACAATTATGAGAACAGAACCAAGGGATAAGCCCCGCTTTCCTGGGAATTACCAGGTATGTCAGCTAAGGAATCAAGCAATAACAGAGGAATTCAAGACAGGCTGCCCCTGGGAGCTCCTCTATGCTGATGACCTTGCTCTAATTGCTGAGTTATTATCAGAACTAGAGGAGCAATATACTGAAAATTGTTTACTCTTTTTACGATTATGTATGTATGCATGTGTTAAATACTGTAGTGTGACGGATGAAGAGGACAACAGAAAAAGAGAAGGAAATACAACGGGCCTTACCTCAGCGAAGATTCAGATCTGTCTCAGCAAAGTCAATGCGTCTAGTCGCTTCGTCGTCTCGGCTCCCACAGCCCCGCTTCGTTGATGCCACACGTGCGTGGTCCCTCACCGCTTCCGCTTCCTGCAAGCCCTACTTCTGCCACCACAAATACCCTATCTGGGGTTTGTTTCTCACACACGTCAATTTTTTTTTTCTTCTTTTCTCCGTAAATTGAAAAGCACCTATTTTTATGATTCGCTGTGTGTGTGTCTATCCGAGGCAATTTGCACTCAGTTCTCTAATTTATTAGGTCAGATTAAAAGGACTTTTCGTCTGTTATCAAGTTCAACAAAATCTGACAAAAAAGCTCG
This sequence comes from Octopus sinensis, assembly GCF_006345805.1. Classification (NCBI taxonomy): domain Eukaryota; kingdom Metazoa; phylum Mollusca; class Cephalopoda; order Octopoda; family Octopodidae; genus Octopus; species Octopus sinensis. The sequence goes on along the minus strand of NC_043006.1, from coordinate 27,277,711 downwards.
GATTTCAACTGCCCAATCTCATTAAGTGAGCACATGCACCCATTATCTTTTGTGTCCATGAGATGAACAGTCACACTCGTACACACACATACGTGTATGTATGTATATATATATATATATATATATATATATCAGTGGCGTGCGGTGACTTTCGGGGCTGGGCATGCAATGAATTTCTTTGCCCCACCCCCACCCCCGGCAATTTTTCAGTAAAAAAATTTTCGAATTCCTACGATTTACATATGGTATGACCTAGAATAAAAATAAAAAAAACGTCGCCCTAGTACTATTTAAGAAGAGTGGTCCCGTTGCGCGCGCTCGCGCAGGCTAGTCGTGACTAGTCGATCCTACGACTATCTAGCAAAGTAAATAAATTTTTTAAACAAAATATATAAAACACAAAGTAAATAATGTTTTAAACAAAGTAAATAAAACACAAAGTAAGGATCGACTAGTCACGACTAACTAGCGTGGATGCACGGGTGCGCGCACCGGGACCACTCTTCTTAAATAGTACCCATGATTTTTAAATTGTTTGCAATACTCATTAAATTTGTTGAAATTTGAAAGTTCCCTGAATTTAAACTCTTCTAAGGATTAAAAGCGGTGCTCTAGCATGGCCGCAGTCAAATGACTGAAACAAAAGAGATTGAAAAATTATCAAGTTTGTTTTCGAGTACAGTTCTAGTTTTATCTATTTGATCTTTACAATACACTGTCATGACTTTTACTCTGGAGGATATTAAATAAGAAAAAAGAAAAAATCTCACTGAATACTTCTAACAAAAATAAGAAATCAGGAGCTTTTAAAGTGTGTAAGAGTCCAATTGCTGAATTTATGGTGGTATCATCCCATGCTTCAGGATTTTCAATGATGTGCTCAAAAAGGCTGATTATGAAGGTACTTGTCAAGTGTAGTGGTCCTGGTTGCGCATACGCAGATTCGCGCGCGCGCGCCAGACGTAGGTACTCGATACTCGAGATCCTACGAGGTAACTTGCGCAGTGTGCGATTCGCGCATGCGCGTTAACCCCCCCCCCCCCCCAACAAAATATGGATTTTTTTTAGATACCTTTCTGCTTTTTAAGACAAAAAGGTGTTGGATTTCACTAAAAATATATGTGTGTGTGTGTGTATATATATAACATTTTCAATTTTACACAAAAAAATTAGAGTAACAACATAGTCGCTTTCCTCGCGGATTTACAGATAAATGAATTAATTACTATTTTACAGAATAAAATTAATGAATTAATTATATAAATTAAATAATTCTTGAAAATTAATTAATATTAATAATATTTTTTGAACAAAGTAAATAATTTTTAAAACTTAAATAATTACTTTTTTTTTACAGAAACGCGAACGGGGAATTTTCAGTTTAAAGTTTATAAATAAATACATTTCATGTGTAATGTATACACATGTGTATATATACACACATATATGTATACACATGTATATATATATATATAAGAATGAATGTTTTTATATATAATGAACGTGAAATACAGGAAGGGACGAACACGGAACACAGACAAATCATTCGAAGCCTTCAATCTTCAGTCAGACACCGAATCATCATAGCAAATTTCGGCTGTTCAATTCTGATATTTGCTCCAACTCGGCCAGCCCCAAGAAAAAAACTAAGCTGTAAGCATTAGATTTCTTGGTAGAAGACAGGAATGTGAACGCACAAGACGGATGTAAATACAAGAGACGAAAACGAAATTGAAAACAGTAATGAATAAACAAAATATATATAACGGTGGTTGTCATACGACTTTAGACCAAATAAGACAAAACAACAACAACATAGCAGCTGGCGTAGAAATAATTACCGTTTCGATACACACACACACATGTATAGACACATCTTTAATTAAACTATTAACCGCCTTAAAACGGATTTCAACAGAAAAATATTACTATAATGGATAATATAAGCATATAACTACTTATAAATACAGACACACACACACATTAGTCAGACATATAGCCACATATACGCACACGTGTGTATGATTGGTGTATGTGATCGCGGTGGTGGTGGTCATTTGTGCAGATTTGGTGTGATTTCTTTTTTAAAAACAATAATGAATAATGCAAGAATATATTTATTTATAAAGTTTAAACAGAACATGGAATGAAATGTATTTATTTATAAACTTTAAACTGAACTTCAATTGTTTTATAAACCTAACAGCGTAAATTAACGAAGGTATAAACCTGACGGAAATACACGAAGTTGACTACTTTCACTTCTGACAACCAAAGGCATGACAGATTTTTTTTTTTTTTCGTTGAATGAATTAATTGAATAATATATGTTGTACATACCTTAATTTTTTCTTTTTCATGACATTGTAGCGATTTTATGACAGTGTAGCAAAATAGTAGTCAATTAGATAAATACATTTTTTTTCTGGGGTATTTTTTTTCAACCTCGTCACATATTTGCACCTTTCAATTTAAACCTTTCAATTTAAGTCTTAATTAAGCAATTGCGGCAGCTTAGCAGAAATGTCACGTTCTAATTTCTGTTATTCAATGGTTTCAATACACGCGTGACATCAATTGTTCATACCCCTTCAAATTTATACCATTCTGAAAGATGTTTCAGAATATTCACGACACAATCTTTTCCATTTTCTCCATACTGTTCCTTCCATAGAAACTCATCAAGGTACGAGTCCACCATGGTGGAATGTACCCCCATCATCGTTTTAAATTTTCTTTTTGCATTTTTCCAGTAACATTCCACAGAATTTGTGTGTACACCTGTTAGCGGATCCACAAAATTCTGGGAATGGTTTACTGTGAAATGGATGTATTTTGGTGTCACATCCATTTCTGCAATTCCATTATAGGCGCCCCAACAATCCGAATGAATTGTTGTGCCCGGTCTAATATATTTTTTGATGATGGGTAGCAGAGTTTCCGAGGAATGGTCAGCTACGAAGAGTAGAAAGCCTTTTTTCTCTTCTCTATCATAACCTCCAAAGACCCATCTCTCTTGTGGCATTCTCCCTCTGTTGTACTTCCTCTTGCACATCAGAGTTTCATCTATTTCAACAATGTGCCCGACACCACCAATTTGGTATGGATTGTTGACCAGATTGTTACTACAGATATCTCGCATGTACTGAAACCATTGAATAACGGTAGATTTCGACAATCCAGTCATTTCTATTGTTGATGTTATTGTTAGGTTATTGCCCCAAGAATATATTATATGTATGAAATCGTGTAATTTCAATCTGCTATTTTCGAGATAGGATTTCCTTCTAATTGATTCTTTTTCCCCTTTGTGTGTTGGGCACCGAAATATTTTTTCTTCGTTTTGTTTTATCAGAGTCATTTCTCTCTGGCATTTCGAACAAATTGGAGAAGAGGAGCTCAAGACTTTTTTGTCCTTTAGGAAGGAATATATGCTATCAAAGTCCTTGACGATACTTTCCATCTCATAAAACATATTTAGTAATATTTTTTAACAGGCCTAATTAATTTTATCTCACAGTTCAAATGGTGAAAATAAAGTGAAAATAAAGTATACTTTTTATTTTCACTTTCATGGTAAGAAGTCAGTTAGCTCTGATTGGTTAGATTTTAGAACTTTCTCTGTCCCCTCTTTCAAACTAATTTTTGTTGGGGGGGGGGAGAAAGATGAACGATTTAAAATAAATATATCTTAATTGTAGTGTGAGAAAAGTATATATATTCTGATGATAAAATATAAAAAGACCCCCTTCGGTCATGAATGACCATGGGATTGCACCTAGAAAGTTACCCTCCTAGACACAAGTCCGGGCAAGGTTGTTTATGGAAGACCAGCAGTCGCCCATGCATACCGGCCTCCCCTCTCCACGCCACCAGTGTTATCCAAGGGAAAGACAAAGGCCGATACAGCTTGGCACCTGTGACGTCGCAACTCATTTCTACAGTTGAGTGAACTGGAGCAACGTGAAATAAAGTGCCTTGCTCAAGAACACAACACGCAGCCCGGTCCGGGATTCGAGCTCACAACCTCACGATCGTAAGCTCGACGCTCTAACCACTGAGCCATATTCTTTCAAAAACATCCCAGTTTTATAGACTGTATCGTGTATGTTTAAGAAATGGTTCATTATATTGCGTAAATTGTAAGCCAATTTCAACAAAACAAAAAGATACAGAAAGTGGGTATCATGCAGTTAGCTCATAGCTTGACATGCCACTGAGAGAGAGAGGAAGGGAGTACAAAATATTATGAACGACCTTTCCTCCTAGCATCTGTTTTATCAATTCACTAAGAGAGAGAGAGGAAGGAGGGACAAACTAAGAGACAGAGAGGGAGGTCATGCAGGTCTTCCCACCGCCACTAAGAGAAAGAGGAAGGGGGTAAAAATATTTCAAATGCCCTATCCCCTTAACATGTCTTTTAAACAAGTCACTAAGAGAGAGAGAGAGAGGAAGGGGGTAAAAATATTTCAAATGCCCTATCCCCTTAGCATGTCTTTTAAACAAGTCACTAAGAGAGAGAGAGAGAGAGAGGAAGGAAGGACAAACTGAGACAGAGAGGGAGTGTCTGACATGCTGGTCTTGTCAATGCATGACTTCTAAAAGCAGAAGTAGAGTCACTGATAGAGAAGGGGAGACAAAATACAACTGGACGGATTTTCTTTGAAACAAAATAACTATTTTATCTAATTTTCCGATCATATGGATAAAAAAATCACAGGGCATGCAACGCATACCTGAGAGTGCACGCCCCTGATATATATATATACACACACGTGTATGTATGTATATATATATATGTGATTCGAGCGAGGTCATTACCAGTACCACCTGACATGTAAAAAGCACCCACTACACTCTCGGACTGGTTGGCATCAGGAAGGGCATCCAGCTGTAGAAACTCTGCCAGATCAAGATTGGAGCCTGGTGCAGCCATCTGGCTCGCCAGCCCTCAGTCAAAATCGTCCAACCCATGCTAGCATGGAAAGCGGACGTTAAACGATGATGATGAGGATATACACACACACATGCATACATACATGCAGGCATGCAAGCATATATACATACATGTATATGAGGGAGATGAAAAGTGAAACATGTTAGCATGCACACACATACTCATACCCTACACTCAATGCCTTCCATGACCATGACTTGAATAGTGAAACACACTCACACACACATTCACTTATACAAACACATACACACATGCAACTATATGCATGGGAATACATATACATATAAAACAAAACATACAAATCTGCACATATACATACATACAAAAATACCCTGCTGATGTTGTTGAAATTCCAATGAAGGGGCCTTGGCTCACAATCATGATGTAGTGAGTTCGATTCCAGGACTGGTCTGTGTGTTATGTTCTTGAGCAAGACACTTTATTTCACATTGCTCCTGTGCATTCAGCTGCAGAAATGAGTCGCAACATCACTGGTGACAAGCTGTATCTCCTTTTGACTTTCCCTTGGATAACATCCATGGCACGGAGAGGGGAGGCAGGTATGCATGGTTGACTGTTGGACTTGGGAGGGTGAGGTTGGGTAACTTTCTAGGTGCAATCCAATGGTCATTCAAGACCAAAAGGTATCCTTCGAAGGGGACTTCAGGAGGGCAGGACTGGGGTAAAGCATAAATGTATTTTAATGGTATGTTGGTTTTACTATGGAATCTTGCATACCGATATATATCTTGCATATTCACTCGTGGAAATAATACAAGAAACAAACTTTAAAAATAGCAGTGAGACTTTATTCTTCTACTAAGTAATACAGTGGACAAAATAAACACATTATGAAATCTGGTGGCTGTATGCCCTTCTTAATGCCAATGACTTAACAGAGTGTGCTGGGTGCTTTTTTACATGGACACTAAGGAGTTGTTAACCAAAGTGTTAAATACACTTAATAAGTGCAAATGAAGAGGTAAGATGAAGGTGTGTGCACGAGTGAGAAAATGCATTTATATGTGAAATGATGGGTGTGTTTAAGTAGAGTGTTGGTGGGAGACTGGTAATATGTGTATTTGTGGGTTTTGGTAGATATACATGTGTTGGTAACATGTTGTTCATTGGTATATGTCAACATGCTGGTCTATATGGAAACATCAAGGATCAAGATGGTGGAAAAGATAAGGTTTGATTACACATGTGCATTAAGTCGGAGTTGTAAAGGTGAGCAGAGTTCGTGTAGGTGGAAATGGCATAGATGGCATTTGGGTTGGTGTGAGGGCGGGATGTGGGCAATAGGGGAGGGTGTGGATGTCAACAGAGAACATGGGAGCAGTGTGGGAGAGGGGAAAAGAGATAAAGAATGGTGGGACATAGAGGCCCAGAGGGAAGTTAGAAGAATTAGTAATTGAGACCATAGGTTGCATAGGCCTAGAGAGAAAAAAATGAGCTTTTGTTCCCTCTGGAGATAATTAGTAGAGAAACCAGGAAAAGTAGCCATGCCAAAGACTAAGAGATGTTGGGTAGAATGGTCATCAGAACAGGGAAAAAACTGGAGGTGATGGAGGATGATTGTAGGGTGGTAGATAAGAAGAAGGGGGATACTATGGATGAGATTCCAAATATACGGTATTAGAGTGGACACACAAACATTCCAGTCCCTATTACTGTTCTCATCACAATACATTTTACTGATATGGGAAGGTCTTCTGTATCACTGTATATGCCTGCTAGCATAGTCCCTTCTCATTTCTTTCCTGCAATGAGACATCTTCAGGTCAGCCTTTAACACTTCAACCAATGTTATTCTTAATCTCCCTCCTTTCTCAAATTTGGGGTGTTCAGCACTTCCTTATGCATCACATGTTCATGCATCTACCACATACAAAGTCTGCCTCTTTCTGTGTCTATAGCTTACACTTGGTACAGTATGTGGGCTCAAAGGAGATTTAATGCTAAATTGATATGTGTTGTAGTTTTCATTTTATAGCACCAATCGCAATACTTTTTGACCAAACCTCATAAAAACATATATTAAAAAAAAAAGAAGTAGTTAGGACATAGAAATTTCCATGGATAGTGCTCTTAAATTCCTCAGTGATGGCCTATGAAACTATGATAAATAAGAAGGGGCTGAGGATTGAACTTCATGGATTCCTATTTTCATGCTAAATTTCTCTTTGAACTCATTGCTCTCACTTTACTGACTGTACCATTGTACATAACTTGTACAGCTCTGAGCCATTCATCTAGTTTCCTTAGTGACCACTACTTTACAGAGCCTATCACTCTGTCAAAGTCTTATTCAAAGTCAATGTATGCTAGGTACGGTGGCTTACTTTTAGCCAAGTACTTCTCCTGCAGTTTCTTCACATTAAAGATGGTATCTGTAGTACTAGATATAAAACAAAACTGATTAACTATTCATCAGATAAGCACAAATTCTTATCACTAATTAAGAGATTATCAATAGAGCAGCTTTCCCATAACTTATTAACAGATAGGTGGCCCTATTGAATATAGTCACATCTTAAAATAGGCTAGCAATACATTTCCTGAAGTTAACAGTTTTTGTGTTTCTGAATGGCTAACCTCTGTCTTCCAAACTGCAACTGTTTTAGTTTCAACACACAATCTCAGATCAAAACATTTGCAATGCAAGTACATCTCCGTAAAAATACATGCAGGTCCTCTGAAACGACGATTTTATTAAAAACAATAGTTGTAAGTTATTTTACCAACACAGATATATGTAGTGTTAGGATGTTGTTATCCCACCTATGTATTTATTTCGTCTGCAAATACATTTGTGGTTATATACATTTATATTGATACCAGTGCCAGTGGCACATAAGAGAACCATCCATATGTAGCCGTTGCCAGCACCGCCCCGACTGGCCTCCATGCCGGTGGCATGTAAAAAGCACCATCCGATTGTGGCCGTTGCCAGCCCCGTCTGGCCCCTGTGCCGGTGGCACGTAAAAAGCACCATCTGATCATGGCCGTTTGCCAGCCTCGTTTGGCACCTGTGCAGGTGGAACGTAAAAAGCACCCAATACACTCATGGAGTGGTTGGCGTTAGGAAGGGCATCCAGCTGTAGAAACACTGCCAGATCAGACTGGGCCTGGCACAGCCTTCTGGCTTCCCAGACCCCAGTTGAACCGTCCAATCCATGCTAGCATGGAAAAACGGACGTTAAACGATGATGATGATGATGATGATTGAATGATTTTGGACATGAATAAATTTAGTCCTTTCTATGAGTACATACATGTGTAGTTAAGGAAGATTTTTCAGAATATGATTTTCCACAGATATCACAGTGATATGGCTTCTCTCCTGTATGTACACGTTTATGTCTAGTTAATTTACTACCTGCAGCGAATGATTTACCACAGATATCACAATGAAATGGCATCTCACCTGTATGAATGCGTTTATGTACAGTTAAGTAACTATTACAAGAAAATGATTTACCACAGACCTCACAATTAAATGGCTTCTCACCTGTATGTTTGTATTTATGTTTGGTTAAGCTACTTTTTCCCGAGAAGGATCGACCACAGACATCACAACAATATGGCTTCTCTCCTGTATGAATGCGTTTATGATTACTTAAGGCACCTTGTTCAGAAAAGAATTTACCACAGACATCACAGCAATAGGGTTTCTCTCCTGTATGAACACGTTTGTGTTTAGTCAAGTTACTACAACAAGAGAAAGATTTACCACAGATATCACAGTGATAGGGCTTCTGTCCTGTATGTATAAGCTTGTGTTTTGTTAAGGTACTATTTACAGTGAATGATTTATCACAGATATCACACTGATATGGTTTTTCTCCTGTATGAATACGTTTATGAGTAGTTAATCCACATGTCTGTGGAAATGATTTACCACAGATATCACAGTGATAGGGCTTTTCTCCTGTATGAATGCGTTTATGAATCCTTATTTGACAATATAGAGAGAATGATTTACCACAGATATCACAATGATAAGGTTTCTCTCCTGTATGAATGTGTTTATGATTAGTTAAATAATCATTTCGTACGAATGATTTACCACAGATATCGCAGTTGTAGGGCTTCTGTCCTTTGTGAATACGCTGGTGGTTAGCAAAAGAATTTCTATGGGAGAATGATTTACCACAGATAGTACAGCAGTATGGCTTCTCCCCTGTATGAATACGTTTATGGGAAATTAAACTATTACTCTGAGAGAAAGATTTACCACAAATATCACAACGATATGGTTTCTTTCCTGTATGAACACGTTTATGAATAATTAACTGAGTACATGCTGAGAAAGATTTACCACAAATATTACACTGATATGGTCTTTCTCCTGTATGAATACGTTTGTGTTTAGTTAAATCATTAGACTGAGCAAATGATTTATCACATACATCACAGTGATATGGCTTTTCACCTGTATGAACACGTTTGTGAACAGTTAAGTTAGTGTTTGAGGAGAATGACTTTCCACAGATATTACAGTGAAAAGGCTTCTTGATATGAATAACTTCCCCTGTATGAATAACTTTGTGTGATGTTAAAGAACTGCTTTTAACGAATGATTTGCCACAGATATCACAATGATATGGTTTCACACCTGTATGAACACGTCTGTGTCGAGTTAAAGCCCCTTTTTCTGAGCATGAATAACCACAAGTATCACAGTGATATGGCTTCTCTCCTGTATGAATGCGTCTATGTTTTGTTAAAGTACTATTTACAGAGAATGATTTACCACAGATCTCACAGTTATATGGTTTCTCTCCTGTATGAATACGTTTGTGAGAAATTAATCCACATGTTTGTGGGAATGATTTACCACAGATATCACAGATATAGGGTTTCTCTCCTGTATGAATACGTTTGTGAGCAGTCAATCCACATGTTTGTGGGAATGATTTACCACAGATATCACAGATATAAGGTTTCTCTCCTGTATGAATGCGTTTGTGAGAAGTTAATCCATATGTTTGGGAGAATGATTTACCACAGATATTACAGCAATAATGCTTCTTTTCACTATTGATACATTTGTGAGGAGTTAGATCACTTTTTTCAGTGAATGACACTTTATAAATATCACAGTGATATGATATTTTCCCTGTCTTTGTCAGCTTCTCACCAGATGACTCAATACCTTTTGACTGAGCTCCACAATTTTGTTGGTTGCCATGTATTTCATTCTCCATAATCTTTTGTCTTTAACCACAATGTACAGACACTGTTCTTCGTTGTATTTTTCTATTGTATTGCAAAGAAATAATGTATATCTACATTTTTCAATTCCAGAAGAAGCTGCAAACTCCTTTGCAAATTTTGTCCTAATTTAATAAGACTGCAAATTCATGTTGTAAACAGCTCACACAATGGAATAGAGATAATCTACTATGAAGTGATGCCAAAAAATATTTCACACTAATTCATCACATAAATATTTACATAGTGTTATAACTGTTCTGTGTAACATTTTTTTGTCATTAATTGATGACAACAATTAATGATGGGTCGTAAGTCAAATGTACTTTTCAGGTCATCTCATTTGATATTCTGAAATGATAATAAATAGAAACTGTATTAGGTATAGAAAATATTAAAAAATGGAGATTCAAGAATGAAAATTTTACTACATTGCTATATTGGCTTCAAATTTTAGCATAAGGCCAGCAATTTCAGTTGAGTGGGTACATCAATTACATCAACCCCAGTGCTCAGCTGGTACTTACTTTATCAACACTGAACAGATGAAAGGCAAAGTAAACCTCAATGGAAATTCAACTTAGAGTGTTCAGATGAACAAAACTCCACCGACCACTTTGTCCAGTATGTTAACAATTCTGCCAGCTCACCACCTTAAACTACATTTCTATATTAATAAACTGAAGATATTAACATTTACCTGCATTTTTTAACTAATCCAATGTGTCCATCTCCTTTCAGGATAGTAGGGTATAATTTGAGGGTAAGTTGTGTGTCTACAATTTCATACTTGGTTTGTTATTGTTTAATTCCGCATTAGTTTTGACTAAAGTGATATGTTATTAAATGCAAGTTATTGTTATTTGAACAAACCAAATCCAACAGACCTATAACAAAAGGCATCTAAATCATAACCATCCATCTTCTTAAGAGTTTTCTTTTTTCCTTCATTTGTCATAGTCAGAAGAACAGCACTGTCAATTTTTCTATGACCGCCAAGAATATCAAGGATGATAATTTCTAATATTCCCTTATACTTTTCAAGACAATACATAGTAATTTGGAATAAAATTACTTTCTCTCCTAACTAGCTGAACCACTCAGTGGTTCAGTGTTGTTAGTATTTATATTCAGGTCAGTTCTGATGAAGCAGACCTGTTAACAAAGGTAGGGATGCTACAAATTTCATATCAGACAAATCAAATAGAAACATTACACTGATGAAGAAAAATAAATAAAGGCATGCACAAAAAAAGTACCTTGTATAAACTGCTTTCTGTGAAAAATGGCATTTGAATTGGTAGGAAGTTGTAACTGAACAATGTGCTGATTAATATTAATTTTATGGACTTCAATTAAAACATCTGTAGAAAAAAAAGAGGAGTCTCAAGATGCAGTTTTCAAAGTTTACTATAGAAGAGTTTTAGAATGAAAATATATTAGTACAAAAAATAGTTGAAAAGAACTAAATATGGCATAATACAGCATCTTAGGTAAGTGTATGTTTATAATCCTAGGGTGACTGAAGTTTTGTGAGTGGAATTGGTAGATGGAAACTAAAAGCTCATCCTATACATACACACATATATCATCATATATATATATATATATATATATATAATATATATATATATATATATATATATATATATATATATATATATATAATCAGAGTGCTTTAAAGTTAACCTAGCAAAAAGCAAAATTGTAGCTAGCAAGAAAGCAGATAAGACTCTCTTTCCATCAGATAAATGGTACTGCTTAGTATGTAGAAAAGGTTTTGTAAAGAATTTCATTTGATGCACCCAGTGCAAGCTATGGATATAGAAGTTGTAGTGGAATCACAAAAAGGTTAACAGAGAAAATAGTCTTTATATGAGATAGATGCACAAGAACTAGATTTCCTGAAAAGCTCAGGAGGTTGTAGACAGTTTCTGTTACTTAGGTGACCTCTGATTAGCAGTGGAGGAGGATGTTCTAAAAATATAATTGTTAGAATAAGAATAGTAATGGAAAGTTTAGAGAGCTATTACTTCTGTTGGCAACAAAAGGCCTCTTTCAGAACAAAAGGCAGATGGTATGATGCTTCAGTACAAATGACTATGATCCATGGTTATAAGACATGTGCCCTGAATGCAGAGGAGGGTATGCAAAGATTAAAGAAGAATGCAGCTAGTATTCTCTGATGGGTGTACCACATCATTATGCCCGAATGAGAAAGTGTTGAGAGAAAAGTTAGGTATAACAGGAATTAGAGATAGTAGGCAAAAGAAGACATTGATAGTTTGGTCATGTGATGTGTATGGTTGAGGGCAACTGTATGAAGAAATGCCAACTGCTTAAAGTGGATAGAACCTGCAAGAGGAGGAAACCCAAGAAGACATGGGATAAAGTAGTCAGGGGCCAATCTCAGATGTTGAGCCTCACAGAGAAGATGACAATGGACAGAGATGTCTGGCAATATGAGGTTTTTGAGAAGACCTGCTCATCTCAATAAAACTGAGTTCTGGAAACACTGTGTATTATGCGCTCTCCATCACACATTAATCTTCCCGTTCCCCCAATGAACCAAACTACATCTCATCATGCACAAATCTCTCTTCTCTCCTTGCTTCTAAACACTGCTTTGTCATATCTGTCTCTCCTATCCTCCCCTGCCAACTATATCATTGCTATCCTACTACTCCACTGTATACCCATGGTCACTACTGACTACATTTCCCTTCTCTTCATCTCTATCTTCTACTTTCCTATACTCTCATGAACTTCTTACTCATCTTGTCTGATCCTCTGTACCATTCCACTTACATTCACTTTCCCCTACCTTGAGGATATGCCCTGGCACCTTTTCATCACCATTCTCGCCCACAACATCATAAGCGGAAAGTGTAACCTCTCGAAAGAGCTGTTCTTCACTCCTGCTCCAGAGCGTCGGCTGCGGGGTCATTCCGAAAAGCTCTACCTGCGACGATTTCATCTCAATCGAAGGAGAGGAGCTTTCTCCGTCGGGTTGCGGATCCGTGGAACAAGCTGCCAGACGAGATGGTGAAGATGCCGACGACCGCTTTGTTCAAAGCCTCCCTGGACCTCAAGTGGCCTGAACTCTTTACATGAACACCACCCTGTACTTAACTCCATGTCCCCCTACATGGCCTTGCTATTTGCTTTTGAGCCAAATTAACTAACTAACTAACATCCTCTTTCTCTCTCCTGACCCCTCTGCCTGGATAGCTATATATCTCCTCCACAGCAAGAGATCTTTTTTCTGTTCCTCTATCATAGCTTCTCATCTGACACAAAGCCATCTCTCTCAGTACTACTCCTCCCTTAGTTGAAGGATATTTGTCTTGCATATTACTTGGTGATCTCAGCTGTGCTGGTTCCACATAAAAAGCACCCAATACACTTTGTAAAGTGTGTACTGAGAGCACTAGGAAAGGCATCCAGCCATAGAAACCATGCTCCACCTCTGAAGACTGAAGGCCACAGCCGCACACTGGCACCTGCAATTCTAATAACCAATTCAACTTTCTGCTTCCCATCATTCATGAATACGATCCCAAAACAGTTAAATTTGTCCACACTGGGAAGACCAATATCTCGGTCTTCACAACACTAAATCTCATCCTTGCCTTGCAACACTCAACAGTAAATTCATTCACTGCCTGCTGGAGACCACATTCTGATGAGAGAAGGAGCACTATGGCACCTGCAAATATCAACAAACTGGTCCTACACCCACCAATTGTGATACCACTTCCACAATGGCTGCTCATGTCAATCCATTTCATGAAAAGTAAAAGTAAAAAATACACACTCTTGCCTAAGTCCAACATATAGAGAGGTTTCAACTTAGCACATTTACCTGAACACAGACAACTGGGCATTCATATAGGGACTTCACATCAACCAGAAGTTAGCCATTCCTCTCCAACTTCTGCAAAACCCTCCACAGCATGTGGTCATATGCCTTTCTGTATTCTACAAGTGTACACCGCTGGTGCTATTTCCACTATTTCTCGCTGGTCTTTTATGCTGCATCCATGAAAGAAGCCATACTATTTTTCAGTAAACTTGGGCTCAACAACTTTCTTCCATCTCCTTTGCAGACATCTAGTGTAGACTTCAACTGAGGTGTCTCAACAAGGTAATTCCTCCATAATTAGAGCACTCACTTTTGTGACCCCTGTGAAAAACTGGGATTATCAATTTGGATTGCCATTGCTTTAGTGTTTTAACAGAGGTCCAAGCCACCAGGCACACACAAAGTCAGCCAGAAAATACTTTTTCTAATTAAAGGTTTTAATATCTCATGCTGAATTTCCTCCTCCCAATGGTCTTGCCACATTCGAACACTTTAATCACCTGTATGACTTCAGTCTCTTTGAAGTCAAACTTCGACCCTGGATGCAACCCATGCCCACTAGATTTTATACTAAGTGGATTTAGAAGATCAGCAAAGTATTCTCTCTACCTCTTAAAGATGTTCTTTGCTATGTGTGGATGAGGGCTTGTTATAAAGTCGACGGATTATCTGCCAGAATATTTTGACTGATGTAACTGCTTAACCCCCAAACTCCTCCAGTGACTTAGCACTGGACGCTTTTACTCTCTCTACTGCAACTTTTTGCGCTTCAGTATACCACATGCGCAAAAGGGAAAACCTGTTTTCAAGCCAAGCATTGTATGCCTTCTTTGCTCTTGGATGGCATCTTTAATTCCAGAGTTTTCTTTTGCCACCTGGCACTACTCCGGGCCGCTTTGGAAAAGAAACTGCCGAACAGAGCAATCTCCGCTCCGTTTCAACGTCCTCAGTTTCTTCGGAACGTCTCTGAATTTGGAAGAAATAGTGTCGGAATATATATTTCTGACCCTATAAGTTTACTTATAAAATGCCGAAAAATAACAAAAGAAAAAATATTATAGACGGCTAATGTGTTTTGAAAGTACGATGGGAGAGGGGGCAGTTATTTAAAAAACATGGATTTATAAAGTTATTTCTAAAAAAATCAATCTCCTCCATTGAATTTCTGTTATTGCGATTTTTCTAAATTTTGGATGAAAAGTTGGCAATTTTGAAAAATTCAAATAAAAATAGAGAAATTGCAATTTATATGGGTCAGCTTTTTCCGAACACCAGCCAACAATACAGAAAAAAATGAAATGTCAGGGTTAGGGTTAGGGTTAGGATACTCTGATGCATGTGTGGGGGGGAAAAAACTTTCATTGGCTGGCGATGTTTCGCTTGTCGTAGCACAGGTTTCCGTCGATTTCCGTAAAAAACTTTTATTTTTTTACATAAGTAATGAGAGCGAAAGAGACTAAGAGAAAGCGATTGTATGACGAGGGAAGTTCTTTTGAAGTTACCGTGCATGGGACGCATTGATGTACATGTGTGTGTGTGTGTGTGTGTGTTTGATGGAGTGTGGGAGACAGACAGTATGTTGTGTAAGTGAAGTGCTTCTGTTAGTGTGTGTGAAGAAACAGAGAGAGTAATGTGTGAAAGAGAGAGATAACTGAAATTTTTTACTCGGTTTATGTGTATATGTATGTATGCATGTATGTGTGTGTGTGTGTGTGTTTGTATGTGTGTGTGTATGTATGTATGTATGTATGGCCGATTCAGTGTTTACATTTTTTACGGAAATCGACGGAAACGTGTGCTACGACAAGCGAAACATCGCCCTTTCATTTACTTAGTGTGTGTGTGTGTGTATATATATATATATATATACATACGTGCTCAGTCCTGATGCGAGTCATTAAGATCGAGAACGGAGATAGAAATTGTCCAAGTTCTTGAGAAGATAACGTTTAATAGAAAGCTAACGCTATTTCAGCTATAAAACATTTCAATATTGCTCATCAGTAGAACGTATTCGGTCGAGCAAGAACATAAATTAAAAAATAAAGGATAGTTTAGAATCTGCTTGCGTGCGTACGAGAATGAAGGGTATTTATAGACATCGTTTAGTATCTGTGTTCATAAACTTCTTTTTCATTGGCTGAATTAACAAAAGATTCCCTGATTTGAAATCGATTTGACTAATCAGAAACGGTGTTAAAACTATAGTCAGGCTAAGACTCTAAAAGAGGAGTATTTCAAAATGCGAAAAAAAAAAAAAGAAACGTTTTTAAAACTGGAGCCAGGGATCATATGTTTTATACCTCTGCTATATGCAGGGCTCAGTGTGCAAGAAAAAATAGTAGCCAAATCCTTCTCAAATCACAACATATCGGAATTTTAGGGTAGCTTTCATGCTACTTTTGGGAAGGAAAAGGTCAAGAAAATTTCCCCCGTCTGTTATTATATTTCGGGAGGGTCATTTTCTTTCCTTACCAAATAAACACACGCACTTTATATTCGTTGTTCACTTGTTTATTATTGTTCTTATTTTATCTTATATCCATTGTCTGGAAATCTTTCATCACGTATTTGTGACCACCTCAGCGACTCTTCATCCACGTTTCCTCTTCTGTTTAGTCCATTTTGTCTCTCTGTGATGTGTATCCTTATCTGTGCATACATTTGCGTCTGTATTTGTGTGTGTGTGTACATGTCCATGTGTTGTGTGTGTGTATATGGGTTTGCTTACTATATTATTTGTATCCATGCTCTTTATATAGTTTTTTTTTCATTTATTTACTCATCCTTGTTTCTTATATTTCATCAAAAGTTCGTACATGTGTGTCTTTTGTATGTGTACACATGGGTTTATGTATTATACTGTTAGTATCTGTCTTTAGTTATGGTAGTAGGTGTTATTGTTCCATTTGTATTTTCTGTTGAGGCACAGTCTGTCTATTACTATGTGTGTGGCCTCCATAATCTAAACATCGTGTCTGTTCTATGCTTTGATAATACCTTAACCTCTATGTTATCAACTTGGCCTCTACATTCTAATTGAGCATGTTGGTAGAGCATTAATGTAAGTTGTCTTGTTTCTGCACTGTCTCTCAGTTCATCATGAGGAATATCCTACCTTAGGCTTTACACAATCACACAGGTACGAAGACACCTGTTCAACAGATATAACCTAAGAGTCTCTTTTAGCTGTGCCCCCAATATTAAGAGTACTTTAGTGAACACTCCCTAGGTGTGAGAAGGAGGTGGGATGCTCATGTAGGAACTACAACAGACGCCAAGTGGGAGGCCAATGCAAAACCAAGAGGGTTGTATATGAAGCTTAGGTGATATCAGACCCTAATAGCAGTAGCAAGAATAGCAGCAACACCATCACCGTTATCAATAATAGTGACTATAGCAGAGGTAGAAGCAGCACCATCACTAATGATAATGCTAATAATGATAATAATAACAAGGACCACAACTACCACCACTATAGTGCCAGCAACAGCTCCAACAACATCAATGGTTATAGCAGCACCAACAGAGACACAAACAACAACAACAGCATCAACATCAACTTTGCCACCAATGGTGTCTCCTATGTCAGCACTAATGATGCCAACACCAACGCATGTTGCAATGTCAACAACATTAACAGAAGCAGCAATGCCAACAGCAGCATTGGAAAATGCATCAGGTATTCCAAAAACACCTTCAAGCAGCACCTCTCCAACCAGAAATCCTTGGTTAGGATCCCAGAGAGACATTATGCCATGTTCTTAGCCAGCCAGATGTAATGCCTGAAGGGTGAAGAGATTCCACATGTAATCACATGGAAGATGCTAGAAAAACTGGGTCTCTACATTAACAGGAGCAAATGTTGCAGGCTGTACATAGTGGAACAAGCAAGGACGTTAAAGAATTCCCTCAATCTGGAGAACAACTTAAATTCCAGGACAGAAGTCTTCGTCCTGGAATTTCAGACCCTGTTTACATTTCAGGTGATTGCTACTGAAATCCTGGGACCTATAAGTTGACTGGGTGGATTCCACACAGTGGTCAAAAGAAGTCAATCCCTTGCACTTGACTTTTCTTCTTTGTCTGTATATCCAGAAACTAGCCACAAGGCCTTTTCTCCATTTTGAAGAGAGGTTATAGGCCACCACCCATTAGGGTCTGACATGTAAAGTTAAGTGCTTTATGAATGCAAAACCCTGGGTAACCCAATGAACCAACCATAATTATTTTTCTCTAAATATATATATATGTATATATATTATAGTGGGGTAGGCTGGTTTTGGAGTTTACTCTGGGTTTCTCGCTCATAAGGGGTTTACACACTACCAAACAATATGGAACACATCATTTCTCTGCTCTTCATGTCACATTACATATACAAAAATCCTTCTGCCTCTCTTTAGTATTCACAACATCTAGCTTTGCTTCTGTTTGATATTTCTTTCTGTAGTCCTCTCCTCTTTCCAGATGGTAGCCCTTAGCTTTTGTGGCTAAATACTGCATTATTTCACAACTGTGTTACCTTGCAACAGGCTGGGACATTGCACAAGCTACAGATCAGGCCTGCAGCTTTCAGGAAATTGTCTCATAGAAGTTGTTTATTTTTGCTGTGTTACAAGTCTCTACCACTTCTTCCCTTCCTCCATAAAAACCAGTTAGACCTCTGAACCTATGATTGGCAAAGGGTTCTTTCAGCTTCTCCAAATAGTCTGTTGTCTTAATTGGTCTAGCTCTTACACTGGAATGGCACATATACAGAGATAAGTGTTTCTATACCTAACCAAAGCTTAATTATTTGGTAGTAAACTATCTTAATTACTGCATTTATTTTTCTGCTAACAGCATGTCAACTCCTCCTACCCCATCACTGTTGTTCATCAAGAATATATACCTTTGTTCATTGCCTGTGAGGAACCTGAAATTCCTCTCCATCTCTCTTGTACACAGCACAGATTTACACATTTTCACTCCTGCATACCTACAATCTCATTTGATCTGCCTTTTACCATGTTGATATTAATGATGACAGCACTACAATATTGAACATAACAGTAAAAGGGGAACTTCAGTTACTGGAGGGTAAATTTCTGCTTATTTTTTTTTTACTTGAAATGAAGTGCAATTGCTTCCCTTACATAGCCAGACATTTAGATTAATTTGTCCAATTTGATTAAATTTATATTTTCCAAGCCTCCAGCAAATGACTACCTCTGATATTGATGTTAACATAGAGTATATTACACATGAGATATGTATTCACAAACACATATGTACTCTAAACCATTCATGCATAATCATACACATATATACACGTTCATAGACACACACATGCATATAATATACTCAAACCATTAAAAATAATCTTATACACTAGTATACTTGCACTGTCAAAAGCACCATTTCAAAAGAACTAAAATGGATACTCTGATGCATCAGCATAGCTTCTCTTGTGTATATTTTGTACTGACTTATTATATATATTGCCAAGCGAGGTTCTGATCAAAGTTTTATACTTTAAAAGTAGTATATTTTGCCAATAATCAATGTAGCTTTCATTCCATACCATTATGGAATGTCCTATATACAAAGCTGTATTAACCTGTTGGGTGGTTCCTCATTTATTTCTTTTTAAGATTATTCCTAAGTAACTTGTAGGCTGTTTTCTAACCAATACTCAAGAAATTATGTAAATCTGACTTGCAAGGTTCTGTGCAATATTATTTTTATTATAATAAATCCAAATTTAATTGTTTAAACAGTATTGTAAATAAAATAGGAGTGCTCTACTTGGGTTTTTATAAGTTACTCTAGATATTTCTAGAAGCATTCAGAAACTAAATTTCAGAACAATTTTTGGCTGAAAATTAGGATGGCTTTGGCTAATAAATTAATAAGCCAAGGAAAAGAATCTTTTCAAATTGATTTCGTCAAAACTTGTATTTTAGCATCATAAGAAAATTTCCACGAAACAACTGTAGTTGATTGCAAAACATCTGCCACAAAGCTTTTTACTACACAGTCATCATCATCATCATCATCGTTTAATGTCCGTTTTCCGCGCTAGCACAGGTTGGACAGTTCAACCGGGTTCTGGGAAGCCAGGGGCTGCACCAGGCTCCAGTATGATCTGGCAGAGTTTCTACAGCTGGATGCCCTTCCTAACGCCAACCACTCCGCGAGTGTAGTGGGTGCTTTTTACATGCCACCTGCACAGGTGCCAGGGGGGTCCGGCATTGGCCACGATCGGTTGGGGCTTTTAACATGCCACCGGCACGGAAGCCAGCCAAGGCAGCGCTGGCAACGGCCACGTTCGGATGGTGCTTTTTATGTGCCACCGGCACAGAAGCCAGTCGGGGCAGCGCTGGCCAAGGAAAGAAAACATACAATATTCAAATTTATTCAATATACCTTTACTTCATACTTTTTATTTGGTTATTATGAATTTCTCTACCAAATTTTTAATTTTTCTTGTACTAAAATATACATATTTGGAATACACATTGTAAATATTTCAAACATTGCACATGCATATTACAGTTTATGTCTTGCAATATGGTAGTATGCGAATAATACAATGTTTACAGTTTTAGGCAATGTATGTCTCCTTGTTTAGTAGAATGTACAAAGTTTCTGTATAATGGCATGTGGATGTTGTCCATTCTGATATAATGTTCAGACATCATGACAGTTTGTTTTGTATGGAAAACTATAGACATTACACATCTATATCATGAGACGAACGTTGTTCACTGTGATATATATTTAGAGATTATGACAGTTTACAGCTAATTCTGAAGTTGCAAGTACAGACACTAGGTGTCTATATAGAGGAGCAGGAGTTCCATTCTAGTACAGCAGGTAGTTAGTCCAAGAGTGGAGCCAGAGAAAGAAGTGAGTGGGGTTTCCTGGGGTTGTAGGTAGTGGTGTATGATATCAAAAAGGTGGTGAAGTGGAAAGAATATCAGGCAGAAAGAAAGGGCTGAAGTATTGCTGTCTCCAGTAGAGATAATAGTTTGAAAAAGTTAATTTTCCATATCCATGATTTCAAGTTGTCTCACAGTTGGGCATTTTCTAAAACCTTGTGAATGGATTCTGTTGACGGAAACTGAAAGAAGTCTGTCTTATATATATATATATAAAAAATAACAGAATGAGATAAATAATCCAAGGCTGTGAAAGTTTTCAGAACATTTATAAAGAGGTCTTACAGCTGTTTCCAGGATATATATATATATATATTGGGTTGGCAACTAAGTTCCCCCCTTTTTTTAAATTTTGGAATCTATTTTTGAATCATTTTGGAATCTTTTTTTTTTTTTTCTAGTTAATTTCAGATCATTAAAATGGAATGTCAAATTAAGGAAAACGAGCATTTCGACACCACCTTTTTTCTTGCTTTTAATCAAGGTTCTAAGGCCGCAAAAGCTGCTCATGACATTTGTGTTGTGTATGGAGAGGATGCCATAGCTGAAAGAACCGCTCGTGATTGGTATGCCAAGTTAAAAAATGGAAACTGTGACCTCAAAGATGCACCTCGTTCTGGCTGTCCAGCTGAGTTCGATGAAGAGCAATTAAACTAACTTTTGCACGAAAATTCTTGTCAAACCACAAGGGAACTGGCAGAAAAAATGGAATGCTCCCACACTGCTATAGAGAAGCATCTTCACTCAATGGGAAAGGTTCAGAAGTATGGAGAATGGGTTCCGCATGCTTTAAGTGACAACAACAAAAATCAATGAATCACAATCTCTGTTTGATTGCTTGTTCGTCACCACTCAACTCATGGACACAAGCAACATTTTCTTTACCAAATCGTTAATGGCGATGAAAAATGGTGCCTATATATCAATATGAAGCAGCGTAAGGAATGGCTTAGCCCCAGTAAATAAGCAACACCGTACATGAAACAAGATCTTCATCCGCATAAAACGATGTTGTGCGTATGGTGGGACTGAAAAGGAATTAGCCATTATGAATTGCTTGAACGGAACCAAATGGTCAACGTGGAACTCTATGTTCAACAGATGGAACAACTCAACACGGCTATTCAAGAGAAAAGACCTAATCAGTAGCATGGAGTTCTTCTGCTGCATGACAATGCAAGCACTCATATTGCCAATATGACCAAGGAAGCCATTCAAACACATGGCTGTGAAGTGCTGCCACACCTGCCGTACTCTCTTGATTTGGCACCAACGGATTTCCACCTCTTTCAAATGGTATGCACAGAGTTTTGTTCAATACTGATGCAGAATTGAGAGGTTGGTTGGATCAATTTTTCGTGTCTAAATAGGGTGATTTCTATCAACGAGGTATTGAAAATCTTGTTGAATGTTGGGGAGAAGTTGTAAACCACAAGGGTGAATACATTATTGATTAATTAGTTATTATTTTTTATTAAATCTTTAAAAAAAATTTAAATAAAAAAAAAGAAACAGTGGAAACTAAGTTGCCAATCCAATATATATATATTTATATCTATATATTGACCAACCATAAAGGGCTAATATTGGTAAAATGAGACATAATTATCAACATGGCCGAAACAGCTGTAAGATCTAATTTATACTTATATTTACTTGTATTTATATTCTTTTTTATATATATTCTAATTATTATACAACATTACTCTTTTATGTACACTTTTTTATCTACATTCCTTTATGTACACTGATTTGTTCTGCTTTTTATATTTAACTCTACAGTCTCTTATGTGGTGGTTTAATAAAGTATGTGATTGAGTATTATCTGGTAATTGATATTTGATTTAGATGTATTTTTCCATTTTCTTATCTTGTATATATATATATATATATCTTATGTACCAGCATTTGTGCACACTTCTCTGCAATTCACAAACTATAAGTGGTTATATTACTATCATTTCTCCAATCAACAAACTGTCCACAAGTTTTATACTTTCAAAGATGTTAAATAAGTGACCTTTTAGTTGAAAATCAAGTAAGAAGTAGTAACAGGAAGGACATTCAACTGTAAAACAATGCCTCAATAATAAATTCATCTCATCCATGCTAGCATGGAAAAACAAAGATAAAAAAAATGACAACAAAAAAAAACATTGACAGTGAGGAGGAATTGCATTTATTCTGTCTAAACTAAACAAGACCACTGTGCATATGTATTTTTGATGAGGCTGATGTATGTTTTGTATTTATTTTTATCCCTTTACTATCTAAAACATCGGCTCTATACTCCAATACTTTTCCAAGGTGTTTGTTATTCAGAAGTTAGTTGTGTATCCGAAATGATCCTATATCATCTGACTTCTTCATTGTAAGCTGAATATATGTGACCTTATATTGCTTGAACTAAAGCTAACTTCAACAGAGTTATTGTGATCAGTGTGGTTTGCAAGAAAAACCATGTCTACTATGAATAAGAACCATCTAGCTATATTCATGGCTACATTGATACTAAAGAATAGACTGAACCACACAATCGTCCTATTTCCATGCTCAATAGTTTGAGAGGGAGATGGTTTTATAGAACATAATTTGATTATGGCTGATGCCTTTGTAGATATAAATCATCTCCTTGTTCATTATATGGAATTGGTACTGTTCTCTAGAGTGTAAACTTATAGGTAACGATTTCGAGGTATACACTTTTTGTTATCTTAAGATTTGATTTACTAAATATTTTAATGAGTTTCATTCTAATTTTATTCAAGTCATGCCTTTTCTATTTACTGGGTTTTTGCAAGTATGCTTAGGATATAACAGGACCATGAAGTCTGCAATTTCCACTCATCAAAACTATCTATGGGCAAGTTATTGACAGTAGGCCATTTTCCTTCAATCAGTATTATAAAATAGGTTATTTTCTGACATTCCTGATTATACAGCTCTATATTTAAGAGATGAGGAATTATGTACATTATTTACATTTGACGGATATTTATCCTCATCTTGCTTGTTGTTAACACAACGTTTTGGCTGATATACCCTCCAGCCTTCATCAGGTGTCTTGGGGAAATTTTGAACCTGCGTTCTTATTCCAAAGGTATTTTTCAATATTCATCATCATCATCATCATCTATTATTATTATTATTATTATTATTCAGGTCACTGCCTGGAATCAAACTCAGAATCTTGGGGTTAGTAGCCCACACTCTGAACCACTATTCCATATTCCTGGCAGTGACCTTAATAATAATAATAATAATAATAATAATAATAATAATAATAATAATAATAATATCAAAAAATACCTTAGGAATAAGAACCCAGGTTTGAAATTTCCCCAAGATACCTGATGAAGGCTGGCAGGTATATCAGCCAAAACATTGTGTTAACAACAAACAAGATCAGGACAAATATCCGTCAAATGTAAATAATATTCCTGATTATGTTAATAGATTGTTATAATTGTGTACAACTTGGCAAAATGTAGCGTTACAAGAGAAGAATCCCACATACTAACAAGAAAAACTCTAAGAGGAACTCCATTACATCCTCAACATATCATTGTGGCTATACACAATAGTATTAGGAAGTTAGTTTCAGGCACAGCTACATCTCTTTTCTCTATGAATGTGTTTATAGTTATATATTGATATAAGATGATATTGGAAGTGTCAGGCTTCTGTAGGAATGCATACATGTGCAGCTAAGTGAGATTTTTTAGAGAATGATTTACCACAGATAACACAGTGGTATGGCTTCTCTCCTGTATGAATGCGTTTGTGTTTAGTCAAAGTACTATTTACAGTGAATGATTTACCACAGATATTACAGCAGTATGGCTTCTCTCCTGTATGAATACGTCTATGCTTAGTTAAGGCACTTCCTTCTGAGAAAGATTTACTACACACATTGCAACAATATGGCTTCTCTCCAGTATGAATGCGTTTATGATTAGTTAAACGACTAGTTACAGAGAAAGATTTACCACAGATATCACAGTGATATGGCCTTTCTCCAGTATGAATCCGTTTGTGAATAGTCAAGTTGCTGCATCCCGAGAACATTTTACCACAGATATTACAGTGATAAGGCTTTACTCCAGTATGAACATGTTTGTGTTTAGTTAAGGCACTTCCTTCAGAGAATGTTTTACCACAGATATCACAGTGATATGGCTTCTCTCCTGTATGAATGCGTTTGTGTTTTGTTAATGTACTATTTACAGTGAATGATTTACCACAGACATCGCAATGATATGGTTTCTCTCCTGTATGAATACGTTTGTGAGAAGTTAATCCGCAAGTTTGTGGGAATGATTTACCACAGATATCACACCGATATGGCTTTGCTCCAGTATGAATGCGTTGGTGAGTAGTTAACTGACAACTTAGAGAGAATGATTTACCACAGATATCACAGTGATATGGTTTTTCTCCTGTATGAATGCGTTTATGGTTAGTTAAGTAATCATTTCGAACAAATGATTTACCACAGACATCACAGTGATAGGGCTTCACTCCAGTATGAATACGTTTGTGAGGAGTTATTTCACTACTTACAGAGAATGATTTACCACAGATATCACAGTGATATGGCTTCTCTCCTGTATGAACGCGTTTGTGGCTAATTAAGGCACTTCCTTGAGAAAAGGATTTACCACAGATAGCACAGCAATATGGCTTCTCTCCTGTATGAATACGTTTGTGACTAGTTAACTCCCCACTTCGAGTAAAAGATTTACCACATATATCGCAGTGATATGGTTTCTCACCTGTATGAATACGTTTGTGAGTATTTAAATCATTTTTTTGACAGAATGATTTACCACATACATCACAGTGATAGGGCTTCTCTCCTGTATGAATACGTTTGTGAGTAGTTAATGTACCGTTTTCAGAGAATGATTTACCACAGATATCACACTGATAGGGCTTCTCCCCTGTATGAAGGTCTTTGTGTTTAGTTAAGCTGCTGCTTTGAGAGAATGATTTACCACAGATATTACAATTATATGGCTTCACTCCTGTATGAGTACGTTTGTGCTGAGTTAAAGCACCTTTCTCTGAGAATGATTTGCCACAAATATCACAGTGATATGGTTTTTCTCCTGTATGAATGCGCTTATGTTTAGTTAAGGTACTCTTTACAGAGAATGATTTACCACAGATATCACAATGATATGGTTTCTCCCCTGTATGAATACGTTTGTGAATAGCAACCTCATCATTTCGAAGGAATGATTTACCACAGATATCACAACAATAGCGCTTCTCTCCAGTATGAATACGTTTGTGTGTGGTTAGATTACTTTTCTGAGTGAATGACTTTTTACAGATATCACAGTGGTATGATATTTTCCTCATCTCTTTCAGATTTTCATCAGGAAAATCTGTTCTAAGCAACTCTGACTTGCGTTTATTTTGGTTGTCACATAATTCATTTTCCATAATTTTTCATCTATCACCGCAGTATGCAAATACTGTGCTTCTTTGTTTTTTTTTTATATTGTATTCTAAGTAAATATTTTTACAACAATTAATTTCTTTGTGTCTTATACTGTTGACAACAAATTCATCTTGTAAACATTCCAGACAGTGAAGTAGAGATAGTTTGTAAATAACTTTACTTTGAAGAAATCTCTCTCAGTAATTCTACCAGAGATTAATGAAATAAAGGTTTATATGTCCTGTATAGCATATAACATCTACCTTTAGATGATAAATATTGATGATGTATCATAAGTTTAAAATACTGCAAGGCAATCTCATTTGTTATTCTGAAATGAAAACAAAAATAAAAACTATAAGATATAAGGAATATTTAAATAGTATTTAACAGTAAAATATTTAACTACATTTCTACATTGATAAACTGTAAATATAAACATTTACCTGAACAGCTGAATTGAACCAATTTATCCATCTCCTTACTAGAAGGTAGGGTGTAACATGAGGGGAAGTTGAGTACATTTTTAGCAAGATGAACCGTCACACACAGCTTTCCTATTATAGCATTATATTTAAAGCTAAATTAGTGTTGATTAAGTTAACCTTATTATTAAAAGTAAAACCTAATTAAGCAAATTTATGATTAAGACACCTCAACTATAACCTGCTCTTCTTTTTAAGACTATCTTTTATTGTTTACGTATTTCACTAAACCCTTGAAGAGTTTAGTCAAACAAATCAACACCAGTACTTATTTTTAAGAATTGTACTTATTCTATCAATCTCTTCTGCTGAACCATTTTGAAGACAAACCAACCTATACCAGTTGCCAAGCAGTGGTGGGAGACAAACACAGGTGCACACACATATATATATACAGGGGTTGGACAAAATAATGGAAACACCTAGCATCATAATTTTGAAATATCTATAAAACTGTCAAAAACTTGCCTACTTGTATGTTTTTTTTATTTATTCTTAGTGTTGCTTAATATGTTTTGCTGTTTCTTTTCAGATATCACCAGTAAAAGGTAATTAAAATTCATTAAAATGACAGATCTATCAGACTTTCAAAGAAGTCAAATTGTTGGTGTTCACATAGCAGGCTCTAGCGTAATGTAAACAGCCAAAATGTTTGGTGTATCAAGAAGCACTGTCTCAAAAGTAATGACAGCCTTTGAGAAAGAGGGTAAAACCTCCTCATTGAAACAAAACTCTGGAGGAAAACCAAAACTTTCAGATAGGGACTGTCGGACTCTTATGTGAATTGTTAGAAAAGATCACAAAAGTACAGCTCCCAAAATTATTGCAGAGTTTAATGACCACCTCGAGAACCCAGTTACCACAAAAACTGTTCGCCGGGAGCTGCACAAAGCTGGATTTCATGGGAGGGTTGCAGGCAGAAAACCACTACTTTCAAAAACAAACATTGCAAAGCATTTAGAGTGGAGTGAAAACCTACAGAATTGGCCCCTAGCGCAGTGGA
The DNA here is from genome assembly GCF_006345805.1 of Octopus sinensis. Lineage (NCBI taxonomy): Eukaryota > Metazoa > Mollusca > Cephalopoda > Octopoda > Octopodidae > Octopus > Octopus sinensis. The sequence goes on along the minus strand of NC_043006.1, from coordinate 27,249,806 downwards.
AGACTTATTTTCTCAGACGAGTCATCCTTTACCTTACTTCCAACCACCAGCCAATTATACAAGTGGAGACTGCCAAAAGAAGCATTTGACCCAGACTACTTCTTACAACTGTTAAACATGGAGGAGGATCTGTGATGATCTGGGGGCTATATCTTGGAAATCTGCTGGCCCAATGGTTTCCCTTCATGGCTGAATTAATAGTCAAGACTATTTAAGCATTTTATCTGATCAAATTCATCCTATGGTTGTGGAACTGTTTCCAGAGGGAAATGCAATCTTTCAGGATGATAATGCACCAATTCACACAGTTAAAGTTGTTACTGAATGGTACAAGGAACATTCTAGTGAAGTTGAGCATCTTATCTGGCCACCACAGTCCCCAGATCTCAATATTATTGAACATTTATGGTGCATTTTAGAAAAACAAGGAGTCGATATCCTCCACCATCATCACTACAAGAACTGGAGACTGTTTTAGCTGAAGAATGGACAAAAATTCGTTTGGAAACAATTCAAACTTTGTACGAGTCCATACCTTGCAGAATTCAAGCTGTAATTACTGCCAAAGGCAGTCCTACCTCATATTAAAATAAATTGGTTTGAAATTTTAAGGTGTTTCCATTATTTTGTCCAACTCCTGTATATACAACAGGCTTCTTTCAGTTTTCATTTACCAAATCCACTCATTCAAAAGGCTTTGGTCAGCCTATGTAGGGTTTTTATTCTTACCTTTTTATTGTTTTGTCAGAAGAGTAGTGTCCATAACTCATTTTATGGCCTCTGAAAACATCTGGCACTACATTATCTAATGTACTTGCTTTTCGAAACAGTAGAAGTAATTAGAGAGAAAATTGACAACTATTTCTAGCAGATCAAACAGGCATAAAAGAAATTTCTTTGTTCTATCAAAAAGTGATGGATGGATTCCCCTTCAGCCTATGACCTGTGCTATGTCATTTAAGGTTCAAGTGGACAGGAGGCAACCTACATAGGTAGAAATTACTCACTCATGTAGTCTGTCCTAGCTGTCACGACCATTATAAATAAAGTCAGACATACACCAGGAGGCAGACAGCCATCACCAGACGAACGGTCAAGAGACAAGCAGACAGCCAGCAGTTAACTTGTGCCAGTCATGCAACCAACACAGAACCACATATTCAGTATGAACGACCCAACACAGTAGCAGAACATAAACAGACACGACCGAATGACCAACACACACACACACAGGCACAAAACATGCCCAGTTCTACCTCATCACATCGACACAGTATTTCCCCTGTTTATTTTCTACTTCGCCAACTCGAAGCAAGTTGGTAATATAATATCATGTAGTGAATTTTCTGTTGTATACAGTAACACGTAATTGCAAGTGTCAAATAAATTATTTAAACCACAATCCGATGCTTTCCCATTGTTTAACTTTGATGTCGTCCACATATTTTTGTTTTAATATTATACTTTTACTTCGTTTCACACATACCAGCAAAAACTCTAACGTGTTTTTTTTTTTTTAGATGAATTTATCGTTCGTTCTCTCTCCACACACTTCGTTACCACTAACTTCTATAACCTCTGCATTTTCACTTATTCATTTCAAACTTGTTTGAATTTTCAGTCTCATGTAAGCCACACTATCTCGAAAACGTATTTCTGCAAAATGTTATCTAAAATTATGGGTAAAGAAATAGAAAAAAGAAATTTGAAAAGGGGGGTGGGGGTGAAATTTCCGAGGGTTCCACCCACCGGACTCAGAAAAGGGTTTTGATGCATATTAGGTCACCGGAATTCAGTTAACGAAAAAAAAAAAAAATTCCAATGATTCCGGGATATGGGGGGGGGGGATTCCCACCTACCCCTAAGGGGGTTGCAGCATATTAGGTCAGGGTACTTGATTCCACACAAAAAGTCCGAGGTTTTTTTTTTTTTTTCTTAGGGAAAATCGTGCGGGTGAAAGAATAAAAAAATACCGAAATGTGTAGTTATGCCCCAAAATATATAATGCGCCTCCACTGCTATTATGCCTTTTCACTTCTAACTCCTATATCCTGAGAAGAAATTACCATTTTCTAACGTTAGTTCTTTTCCTTGAAGGAAATATCTTTTCCTACATCTGTAGACATAATTACTACTGTATCTTCGAAGTTCACAGAATTCTATTATTTGCACACATTATTACAGTTTAAAACAAATCTCAGTCAACTTACCATTTTCAGTTGTAAAAAATGACACATTGTGCGGTACGTTTTTAGCAATCTATCGTAAAAACGATTTTATTGTTAGATGGGAATTTTCGAAGGTTTAATTAATTCCATCTTACAGATGCTGTCCAACGGGCAATCTACAACATATAGCCACAGATTCGTAACTCGAAGTAGGTAATATGACTGTCTTTAGCCACAGTTTCTATGCAGAGTGTACGCGCGCATATGTATATATATGTGAGGTGAGTTGTGGAGTCATAAGAAGTCAATGTAGCATATATTACTTTCTTCCCAGGGTATAAAGCAATAAAAAAATAATCACTGTACTACTTATGCATCATATATTGTAGCCGCATTTGGCTCTAACGTTTCTAAACAAGCATTTATGCTACCATAATCGACAATGATTTTCCAGAAATATGATTAGGATTAATGATTACTAAAGTAGGATCTTTTCGGTTTGAACGGCAGTTTTTCCTAGCGGTGTCATATCTAACCCTAAACTTTAGCCTTTCGTTTTGTTTTTTCTTAATTGTTACGCGTGTGTCTAAAATTATTCGTTTTGTTTTTGTTTTGAGATATACGTGTATTGTTTAAACTATTTTCGGATCTTTTCCTTTTGAACGGCAGTTTTCAACACAATTTCTAGTTAACTAAACACTTTTAAATTTCGATTACTGGTAGAATGTGTCAAAATAAAACATTTTTTTCTCTTGGCTTTCTTGAGAAAATTGTAATTTGTAAGTTTAACGTAGTTTAATTTTTCGAATTTTAACCAATCAATGGCCTCTATTGAGCTAAACTCATTTGGTGCGTCTAAAACAAACAACATCCTGTCACTGTTATGTATACGTACGGAAAGCGTGTGTATAAAATTATAGAATCATTTTGTTTGTTAATTGTTTAAATTATTTTCCATTGCTTTCGTAGAAAAAGAAAAAAAAGGCTAAAACGAAAGCAATGGAAAATAGGGATTTTTTCCTTTTGAACGGCAGTTTTGGGATCTACCAGCATACGAAGTTTAAAAGTGTTTAGTTAACTAGAAATTGTGTTGAAAACTGCCGTTCAAGAGGAAAATATCCCACTATTTTTTAATTTTTTTCCGGCCCGGGTCAAATACTATAGTTTAAAGGCCATGGACTGAAGATGTGAATTTTCCGAGTCCTCTCCCCCACCCACCCCTTTCGCGAGAGCGCATTTTTTTGTCATATTCGTTTAGAGCAAGTTGTTTTACACATATTACACTATTTTTTTTTTGTTTTTGTGCCCGGGTCAGACCCTCAGACGCTTTCGGAAATTCACGATGTGAATTTTCCGAGGCCTCTCCCTCACCCCCCTTTCGTGAGCGCGCATTTTTTTTTTCATATTCGTTTGGAGGAAGTTGTTTTACACCTATTGCACTATTTTTTTGTTTTATTTTTATGACCGGGTTAAACGCTTTAGTTTAACCCAAGTAGGATATGAGGTGGTCGTGAAATGTGCTAACTGCTAAATCGCCTTTAAATCACAAAATTTTTTTAATTAGCTCCAATCGTATGAATTCTCATGTGTAGATCACAAATTCCCAAAACTTTTCTGAAAATTCCCCAAAATAAGTCATAAGTGTACTTAAACCAGAATTCCACTCCACCCCCCAATAATAATTAAGAAATATCAATTCAACATTAAGTGCATCAATCGGTCGCACACTACAAGGTTCAACAGACCCTACTGAAGAAAGCCAATACTCTCGCAGCATTACAGCGGACAATGGCGAGGCTAAAGCGTTAGAACAGCCAAGTACTCTCGCAGGAATCACTTAACACCTCGGTAAGGCGAGCCGCTTCCGCTGTTAGCGGCCCAGCCCCTACAAACATCTCAAATGCCACAGGCTGAAAGAAATGGTTCACCGATACTAAAGGAATTTGTTCGGTTTGGCTATGGAAATACTGACCCTTTCATTTCCGCAGCATCCAGATGTGAGAGGGAGCAAAGGAGTTACGGGCAGAGGGGTTAGACTAATGCAGTTTCGCACCCTTCCTTTTTTTTTTTCGGATTCCTACGTTTTAGATATCGGAAATTATGAATATGCAACCCCCACCCATTAACATTTTTTATTTTGCTTACTTTAAAGAAATTGTAGCGAATTTACGAACATATGCAAATCGAAATTAAATACAAAAACATTAAAGTGAAAAGAATTTGCGTTTTACTTGAGTTTGCCTTAATCATAATCCATTTTATGAGGAAAAAACAATGTTTAATAACTAATGTTATAAAGTTTAATAAAGAGCTCAAATTTCACCCCCTCCCCAATTTTTAATTTTGAACTTTTTCATCCATTTATTTATTTATTTGTCTATCTATTTATCCCTGTCCGTTTATTCATAAAATATATTTGTCGACTAAATGCAGTGGTCCTATAGAAGACGGTGTAACTGTAGTTTTTAGCCACAGGAAGACATTCATATCTCTTTTACACAAGGGAGAATTCACAAAAAAAAAAGGAAAAAGACGAAGACAGGTGATGTAGACAACAAACAGATGTATTAGTATAACGCTCTGGAAGTGAAAAAGTCTTCAACGTTTCGAGCCTACGCTCTTCCACAGAAAGAAACAAGGAGAGAAAATAAAGAATGTGTGGTGGCTAGCGATCTATCATGGACAAAAAGAGTTTAGAAAGTGTGAAAAAGTTACGAAAAGTTCAAAAGCTTCAGACGTCGTGGTGTATTGGAGCGATTTTTCATCAACAGAGGAATCCAGTGAAATCCATAGGCAGGAGAAGTGTAGAAAGTCCAGTAGAAGTTGGTGGGTGATGAGAGAAGACAGATAGAATCCGTAAAAGTTCGGGTGTGATGAGAGGAGACAGGATCAACTGTTGCGACACACATCTATATGCTTATTGAATTCAAAATTTTGAAAACGTTGTTTCTTGCATATTCGGAATGTCCGTCATGAAAAACGTAGGGAAAAAAAATTTCGAAAGAGTTTAAAATTTTAAGGGGGTGGGGTGGTAGTGGCTGGGTATTTTATTTATTTATTTTTGCATATTCGTAATCTCCGACATCTAAAACGTAGGGATCCGAAAATTATTTTTTTCGAAAAAATGCATTTTTCAAGGAGAGGTGCGAAACTGCATTAGCCCCGACAGAGACATCTAAGATGATGCACTTACCTCTTACCCAGAGACAAGGTAAGACTATCTGGTCTCTTCCCTTCACTTCTGAGGAGATATTAACCCGAATCAGGGTCATAATAATAATAATAATAATGAACATTATTTGCTAGTGGACGAAAAGGTTAAATTTGAAAGTGGATTTCTCTCATTCCATAATTAAATGCCTTCTCTCCAGCGTGTATTAGTTTGTGTTTGTAAGAGACTTTGGAAATAAATGATTTTCTGTATACTTCAGTGATAGAGTTTATATCCCCTTTTTTAAAAATACTTTTGTGTCTGTTTAAATCACTGTTTTTGACAAATGATTTACCCACGTCACAATGGTGTGTATTATTTTGTTCACTACTAGAGAACAATTCCCTCCATATTTTAATGAAATGGTTTTTCTTCTGTGTGTTGTTTTCTATTGTGTCTTGTTAAACCACTCTTTTTCACAAATAATTTCCCACATACTTCACAATGATAAGGCTTTTCTCCAGTGTGACTACGTTTGTGTATAGCCAGACTAGAAGTCTGAGTGAAAGATCTTCCACATATTTCACAAATATGAGGATTTTCTCCAGTATGACAACGTTTGAGGATAACAAGATTTGAATTCTGAGTGAAAGATTTCCCACATATCTCACACTGGAATGGTTTTTCCCCAGTATGAATTCTTCTATGTGTTGTCAAATCACTTTTACTAACGAAAGATTTTTCGCATATTTCACAACGATATGGGTATTCCCCGGTGTGTGTTCTGTGAACTACAAGACAAGAATTTACAGAGAAAGACTTTCCGCATATTTCACAGTCATAAGGTTTTTTCTCCAGTATGACTACGTATGTGAATAACAAGGTTCGAACTCCGAGTGAATGATTTACCACATATTTCACAGGGAAAGGATTTTTCTCCAGTATGACTGCGTATGTGGATAACAAGATTCGAATTATCAATGAAAGATTTTGGGCATATTTCACAACGAAACGGTTTTTCTCCAGCGTGCAATCTTTTGTGTCTTGTTAAGTTCCTATTTGAGACAAAATATTTCCCACACATTTCGCAGTGATATGGTTTTTTCTTGTGTATTTCTTTGTGGATGAGGACTTCGGGTTCTGAAAAGAATGTTTTCCTACAAACCACACAGTGATATTCAGGATTACTTCTGTACAGTAGCTTTTGTTTAGTAAATGTTTCATTCCGCGAATTTTTCTCGCCATAATATGGTTGTATAACTGAATCTATATTGTTAAAGACAGTTGTGTTAGACGTATCCAAGTGATTAGCGTCCTCCATTCTCGGAGAATTCTAAAAAAAAAATGAAAACTTAGAAATGTCTGTGAATATAATCTATCATGATATCAACTTGTTTGTCTTAGATATGACATAATATAATTACATTAATCTCATTGCATGATATAATTAAGTTAAAAGAGCTAGTTAGAAACTAAACTAGGCGGAGTCGTTGATTTTTTTTCCCCATCAACGATACCGGTGATACAAATTAAATGTCCCTAATTCAATATTTTTCTGATAGTTACATATCTATATATATAAAACTCTAGTTGTGTGAGTGTCTGTCCCCTTCGATTTAGATTCCTAACTCCTCCCACATTTTGCGGTGCAGTTTAACCAAATTCGGGTATTTTATAGTCGTGATTCATATCGAGCCCGTCTGACTATTAGCGCGCGTCAACGATGAGTCTACGATTTTAAAAATAATTTAACATCATTTTTTATTCCATTTTAATGCATAAAATGCATCGTGTGTCGATGGCGTCCACGCTCACAGCTGCACCTGTTTGCTTCTCCCCCTTCCCTCCCTCGTGAAGCTGTGGGGAAGGGAGTGTAAAGAAATCAACGTCGTAATGCGTTGTGAAGGAGACCAGCGTTCTTTTAGAACAACGACTTCATGGCTTGAAGACACCAAAACAAAAATGGCTAAGAAAGCCCGAATTTATAAGGGAAGTAACTCTCTAAAATGCTTATATAGTTATTTCCCTTACAAACCCGAGCAACGCCGGGCGATACTGCTAGTCTTTATATATAAAAGTGAAGTTGAGTGTCTGTCTACTCCGATTTAGATTCCTAACTCCTCCCACATTTTGCGGTGCAGTTTAACCAAAACCGGGTATCTTATAGTCGTGATTCATATCGAGACCGTCTGGGTATTAGCGCGCGTCTACGATGAGTCTACGATTTAAAAAAAAATTTACCATAATTTTTTTCCATTTTAATGCATTTTTCGCTATTAAGGGAAGTAACTCTCTAAAAATGTCTACGATGAGTCAACGATTAAAAAAAAAAATTTACCATCATTTGCTTTCCATTTTCAATGCATTTTTTTGCTATAACTCTCTAAAAATGCTTATATAGTTATTTCCCTTACAAACCCGAGCAACGCCGGGCGATACTGCTAGTTAATGTAATAAAAGAGTCTCGGGTTTCAAATAATAGGGAGTAGGTTGGAATAAGCTTAAATTCATATAAGCGGGCGGGTTGGAAAATAGGTAATTGTTAGAATTTTAAAATTTTCTAGGTTGTCTTGATTTTTTTTAAACCCCGATATTTACTCTCGGGTCCCAAATAATGGGGAGGAGGGAATAAGCGGGTGGGCTGGACATTTGCTCAAATTCATATAAGCGGGTGGATTGCAATAAACGGGGGTGGCAGGGAATCTGTAAGTGCATAGTGTATGAACAAAAATTAGGAAAAAAGCAGGCAAGACTTCCGCCCGTCGCCCGCAAAAAACCACCCTTAAAAAAAATTTTTCGACCCCGCCCTCGTACTTTTCGGCTACGTGGAATACAAATCTGCAAAAAAGTTGGCAAAAATCGACATTACCACCTCCACCCTTTTTTTTTCAAAATATGCAAAAAAAAAAAACGGAGATTATGATTTTGAAAAAATTTCCAAAAATCTTTGTAAAATTCTTTTTAAGAATTTCTTTAAGAGTTTTTCCTCGGGGAGGCAAGATGACATTAGGAGTAGTCAATTGGATATAAAGTAACTGTCTATAAAAAGAGGGGAAGACTTTAAATCATGGTGTTAATTACCAGTTAAAGGGGTAAGACGCTAAGAAACTAAAATGCTAATACAGAGGAAATTTTATTTTGGGACACTATGGGTGATTGCTTATAAACAATATTGTTATGTTGTATAAAAAAATAAAATTTAAGAATTTTCAAAAGTGGTATTGTAACCAAAATAAGTAAAATGTGTATATATCAATTATATTATTATATGATTGAATGCCACACATCCATTTCCAAGTAAGTTTTATATTAATAATTCTGATGTGCATTCTACAACTATCTCTATTCTCCCTCTCTTGTTTTTCCTTCTTTCTCTAATTCCACCCACCCTTTCTTTAATTCTCTTCCCTTCACCATTCTCTTTCTCTCCCTCTCTCTTCCTCATTCTTCCACCATGACACTCTCGTTGTTCACATGTGACCAACAGTTATCTTTCTTTCTTCCCCTTCCTTACAAAAGACAAGACAAGTTTTTGCCTGTCTCTTGTCAAAGCTTGTTTCTCCAGCATTCACCACTTCACCTCATTATGGCTTAACAGTCCTTACCGTTTGTTTTTGCTGTTTTGTTCTAACTGTCCTGTTTTTGTTACCACTTCAACCCTTCACAAATCCCAAATTTTATGTAATTTGCTTGTGGGAACGACTGTTTTAATGAAGTGGCATCTTGTCCCAATGTTCAAAACATGGAGTAGATAAAACAGGGGACAACTGATGAAAGGAATGTTCCTTATGTTGCCTGTCTCGTTTCTCTATTTGTTTCTTCCGTTGTTCAAACAAAAGTTTGCTTTCCATGGTTTTGTCTTTTATGTTCTCGTTTTTCATTTGTCCGTGTTTTTTTGATGTCCTGTACCCATATATGCATGTATATATACATATATATGTAGGTATATATATATATATATATATATTATATATATATGTATGTATATATGCATATATATATAAACAGGGTGCGATGGTTCAATTGTCACCATTTTATTTCTTTTATTTTGTGCCTGTGCATTATTTGTTTCTGATTTTGTTGACTACACAGTATAGTAGGGTTAGTTGGGCACCGTCTGTGAGAAAACAGCACCATGACAAAATTTACTCTGCCAAAAATTTGGAAACAACTCACTGCATTGCTTGGTATTTGCACCAGAAGCTCCAATATGAACATTTCAGAGTGTTTGGGTGTTAATCTGAGGATATGTACTGAGAGTGATGAAAATCAATTATCCAGTCAGCATCATGGTGTTTGGAGTGATCACTAGTGATAGCGACATTATACCTCCATTCATCTTCCCACACAGCTGCAGATTCAACACAGAGGCCTACATCAAGTGCCTGGAGGAGGTAATGCTGCCCTGGGTCAAGAGGGTGGCTACTGGAAAACTCTGTCTGGCAACACGACTTGGCAGCATGCCACACAAGCAGGAGAAGCCAGTCATGGCTGTCAGACAATTTCCGCGACAATATATCCCCTAACATCTGGCCACCTAACTCCACAGAGTGCAACCTCCTTGATTATTATGTGTGGGGCACAGTTGATTGAGAGACCAATAAACTCCTTGTAATACCAAAGATGAACTGAAGGCAAGGAATATGGCAGCATTCACCAACTTAAACAAGGAGACTGTCCGGAAGAGTTGCAGGAGATTCCAAAATCTGGAGGCCATGGTTGAAACCAATGGCGATTTTATTGAATAAATTTACTCTTTAGTATTTCAAGACATTTTTAATGTAATTTTGGTAAATATATCTGTCAAAATGAGATGTCAGTGTTATTTTCATTTTTGTATAATTTCTATGACAGTTTATTCACAGCACCCTGTGAATATGGCATGGTAGTGGTTTTGCATTCAGGTTAACTGCATTGCATTTTGAGAAAGTATCTACCATCTCAACAAACTCCATCCGACCCCTGCAAGTATGGAAAAGTGGATGTTAAAACAATGACTATATAACATTAAACTACATAAGTTAAAATATTAAAGTCGGTTTGACTCCATCCTCTTTAAAAACTCCACTGCCTCAAACAAATGTTTAAGATAATGACTAAACTTGCCTAATATTTTAAAATTAGTTCATACAATATAGAAGCAACTTTAAATAACACTGGTCAATAAAATAAAACTTTTATTTTCTGGCATAAAATCTTAGAACTGTTTGAGACTAACTTTGGGGCGCTGATTCCAAAACTGACCTCAGATTTGCTCTGTCACATCACATTTTTGTGCCATTGGTATATACGTTTATTACCTGGAGCATACCAAAAGTTAACTTTACACCACTATTTGCAAAATTGTTGGTTGGGCTGTCATGCTAATTTTGAATATGTTCAAACTGAGTTTTGCTTTAAAATCCTTCCTTTTCTTTTCAGGTGTGAACTGAGCCACTGAAGGATGTGCTGCAATGACCTTGATATCTTCTGTTACATCTGTGGAAACTTCACTCCACAGACTCAAAGGTGCAACATGAATAACTTTGTCAAGAAGGTGTATCTTGCTTACTTTAAAGTAACACTTGGAGACCAGAACAAAACCTGTGTTGAAACTTGGTGTGATGAAACAGTTCATCAAAGTTCTTGATCAGAGTGGGGACTGTTTCAGATATACAGGGGTTGAACAAAATAATGGAAACACCAAACACCAAACTTTCAGATAGGGACCGTTGGACTCTTACATGAATTGTTAGAAAGGATCACAAAAGTACAGCTCCCAAAATTATTGCAGAGCTTAATGACCACCTTGAGAACATAGTTTCCACAAAAACTGTTCGCTGGGAACTGCACAAAGCTGGATTTCACAGGAGGGCTGCAATCAGAAAACCATTACTTTCAAAAACAAACGTTGCAAAGCATTTAGAGCAGAGTCAAAACCTACAAAATTGGTCCCTAGAGCAGTGGAAGAATGTTATTTTCTTGGATCAGTCATCCTTTACCTTATTTCGAACCACCAGCCAAGTATACATGTGGAGACATCCAAAAGAAGCATTTGACCCAGACTACTTCTTACAACTGTTAAACATGGAGGAGGATCTGTGATGATCTGGGGGCTATATCTTGGAAATCTGCTGGCCCAATGGTTTCCCTTCATGGCTGAATTAATAGTCAAGACTATTTAAGCATTTTATCTGATCAAATTCATCCTATGGTTGTAGAACTGTTTCCAGAGGGAAATGCAATCTTTCAGGATGATAATGCACCAATTCACACAGTTAAAGTTGTTACTGAATGGTACAAGGAACATTCTAGTGAAGTTGAGCATCTTATCTGGCCACCACAGTCCCCAGATCTCAATATTATTGAACATTTATGATATATTATAGAAAAACAAGTAAGGAGTCAATATCCTCCACCATCATCACTACAAGAACTGGAGACTGTTTTAGCTGAAGAATGGACAAAAATTCGTTTGGAAACAATTCAAACTTTGTACGAGCCCATACCTTGCAGAATTCAAGCTGTAATTACTGCCAAAGGCAGTCCTACCCCATATTAAAATAAATTAGTTTGAAATTGCTCCAAATGTCCATAACAGTGAATTCAGCTACCCAAAAACAGATTGTATTGTGAAATTGATTTTATTAAAAATAACACAATGGTGAATTATTTCACCGATGTTGATATAATCATGATTGTATAAAATAGTCTTGGAAGGTTACCATATTATGTTTTTCCTGTTTATATACTTTTCATTGAATTAGTTTTTGACATCAGTATAGTTATTTTTGTGTATAAATACATACATAGTAAAGTAATTATTTCAAGAGAATGTTTTTTAACGTGTCACAGTGAAAATGCTTTATCTCTTGTAGGAATGTTTCAGTAAAAAGTTAAAGTATGACTTTTAGAAAAGGACTTACCACAACTATTACTGTGATAGTCTCTCCTGAATGAATGTATTTATATCTAGTCATCATTGTGAGCAAATGATTTACCATGTATTACAGTGATAGTTCTCTCTCCTGTATAAATCTGTTTAGTTGCTACTTCCAGCAAATGATTTACCTCAGATATATTCATACAGCCTTCCCTGTATGAAAGTATGTGTGTCTAGTTAAGGCACCATTTTGAGAGAAAGATTTACCACAGATATCACAATGATATGGCTTTATTCCTGTATAAATGCACTTGTACAGAGTTAAGGCACCTCCTTCAGAGAATGACCGATCACAAATTCCACAGTGACAAGATTTCTCTCCTGTAAGAATGAATTTGTGTTTAGTTAATATACAATTTAGAGAAAATGATTTATCACAGATACCACAGTGATATTGCCTTTCTCCTGTATAGCAGCACTTGTGTTTAGTTAAATTACTTCCTTCAGAGAATGATTTACCACAGATATTACAGTGGTATGACTTCTCTCCAGTTTGAATGCACTTGTGAGTAGTCAATTGATGTTTTAAAGAGAAGGATTTGCTACAAATATCACAGTGATATGACTTCTCTCCAATGTGAATATGCTTGTGTTTTTTCAGGTGACTTCCATCAGAAAATGATTTCCCACAGATATCACAGTGATATGGCTTCTCTCTTTTATGAATGTGTTTGTGAATAGATAAGTTATGATTTTTAGAGACTGATTTCCCACAGATATCACACTGATATGGTTTTCTCCAGTATGAATGAGTTTGTGCCATAGCAATATGGCTTTTCTCCTGTATGACAGGGTTTGTTTGGTTAAACTGCTACTTTCAGGGAATGAGTTACCACAGATATCACAATGATAGGGCTTCTCTCCTGTATGAATGTATTTGTGTCTAGTTAAGACACCATTATGAGATAATGATTTACCACAGATGTCACAGTGACATGGTTTTTCTCCAGTATGAATGTGTTCGTGAATAGATAGGTTACCTTTCTGAGAAAATGATTTACCACAGATACCACAGTGGTACAATGTTTTTGCTTTCTCTTTCTTTATATCAAGAAAATCAACCCTTTTAGACTATGTTTTACATAATTTATTTTCCATAATTTTTCATCTTTCACTACACTATATATTTCTTCAGGAACATTTCCCACAACTGTAATCAACACTTGTGAAGCTGCAAATTTCTTTGCAGTCCAAATTTATTTAAAATCATAAATAAAGTGAATTCTAGAAATATTGCTACTATCCTCACTCAGAGATTAATATTTCACGGTAATTCTATGGCAGATCTATATAAACAGGTGGTACCTGACTACTATAACATCTTTTGATTTAAAAAAAAAATATTAATATAGATGATGCTAGTGAAGAAAATGTTTTCTAATGCCAATGCTGTCTGACAGTCTGAAATAATAACGAAACAGTGGAAGATATAGAGGATACTTTAAAAGTAGGAATTCAACAGTGTTATACTTCTATATCAATAAACTAGAAACATTTATTTGAACAACTGAACTTTAACTTTTTAAACTGTAAGTAAAACTGCATCAAACAGCCTTGACATAAAGTCTACATATATATAGACAACAGCTTCACCATTAGATTGTGCTGCATTTTATATATTAAACTACAAAATATTAGACAATTTTTTCTCTTTAAAATTGTCATTCATCAGTATTTTTAGCCTCAGCTCAGCACTGACTAAGCATACTTATAATCAAAGACACTTCAGCCATGATCATTTGATCCTTTTCAGTGTGTACCATCAACTACATTATCCAATATAGTCCTTAATTTTCAAAACTAGCTTCCCGGCTAAATAAAAATCTATTATATGCAACAGAAACAATATATTTGCCTTTTCGTGATGTATTTGTATTAAGTATGATACACAGATGGCTATTTTAATCTAATGCTGCTATTGCATATAACAGATTTTTATTCAACTGAGTGGCTAACTACAGCAACGACATCTTAAACTTAATGTTCACCTTTATCGTTATGATTCACTTTAAAGATTAATACAGGTAAGAGGGCAAATAAATGTTTCCTTGCTATCTGGCTGATTTCGGGTGCATAGAAAATTTCACAAGCTCAAAAGAAATCGTTGAGCATGTAGATGCGGTTCTCTAATTCATATAAATTTGGGTAGAGAAGTAATTTACTAAGAACCGACAGGATGTATTTGACATTTTACGCCACGGCTGTGTGGCATCATGTTTAATAACTTTGTAATATAATTATTCTAATTTTCCAACAAATAATGAAACAATCTTTTTCTTCTTTTACTTTTCAATAATGAAACAAATACGAAAAATATGTTGGAACAGCAAAAAAGACGTTGGTGCTAATGACATAATGCTTTCGGTCCTTAATACTTACTGGAAATATTCTATAAAAGGTACTGTCATGTGTGTGTCTAGAAATGTTGTATAAAGAATACTGTTGATACTATATCTGGTAGCTGAGAAGTGTTTCATAACGTTGTACCGTTACAATTTCACAATAATTTATAAGTAAAAGACAAATTCGGAAAGAAAAAAAACTCGTCTCGCACATGCGTATTTTTAATGGGCGACAACTCTCGATGTAACCCTTTTACTTTCAGATTGTCATTTTGCAGTTTAGTCAACTACAATTTGTCTTACCTTTATAGACCCTTCTGCATTTAAATACGACCTAATAAACACAATATTGAAATTCTTTCGCGACATCTCTTAGATTGGCGTCAAACATTAATAGATTTTGTAAGATAAAATGTTAGAAATATTGCATTTCTAAATCTCTCAGAGTTAATCAGTAGCAGCACAATAAAGTGATGGTTTGTTGCCAACTTAATGTGGCAGTCCCAGAAAACGGGAAGAACGCTACTGTAGCATTCTTCCCTTTCTTGGGACTCTCACATTAAGTTGGCAACAAACCATCACTTTAAGATAAAATCGCTTACCACTAATTCTTTTACAGTGACCGATTAGTGTTTATTTGTAGTTCGTCAACTCATTCGCTGCAAATGCCAAATTCAGGACCGATTTTTAGAAAACTCTATATTCTCTGCCTCCATTATTCAAGCATATTTATATTCCGATATATATTTCTTTATTGTTATTATTATTATTATTATTATTATTATTATTATTAAACATTTTAAAAGCTTTCTTGATGTTCTCTATCTCTCACCCTATTAAAATTGAGCCAATGTTATTTTATTTTACTTCGAATTGACACAAACTCACCTGAAACAGCCTTTATCAAAGAGTTGACCATTGGAATGTTTTCAATGTCAGCAAATGATAAACGCCATTCCTTTTTTTCTTTAGTTCAAAGAAAGAGGCAGTGCTCATGACATTCACAGACTATCTTGAAATTTTAGCAAGGGAAGTCACTAATGAAAATGTCAACACTTTAATTACCGGACTGAGTAAAATGCTTCTGGTGCAGTATGTAACAACAACGCTTGTGTCCATGCGCGAACAACTTCGTATCCAAAGGTTTCATTCAGATGCGTAACAAACGAATTCATACTGTGATTACACAATATTCAATAAAATTATCTGGGATTGAAGTTAAAGGTTCTGAACATCTTGCCATGTTCCACGATGACAGTGAGAAAATAGGAGGAATTCAAACTACAAAAATTACTTTCAGACAGGCACTATGCATAGAATACCATAGCGAGTTGCTGGTAGGAAAGAATATTGAATCTGTGTGCCAGGCTCTCTCTCTCCCATGTTGAGAGAAGCAGAGGGAAATTCCATTGGAATTTGCTCTTAAGTAGGCAATACTGCTTCTAACGCCCTCTTGTATGTGGTTTGAAGCAAACGGTGATTTTAATGAATAAATTTACTCTTTAGTATTTCAAGATATTTTTATGTAATTTTAGTAAATATATGTTAAAATGAGATGTCAGTGTTATTTTCATTTTTGCATAATTCAGATGACAGTATATATATATATATATATATATATATGATGGGCTTCTTTCAGTTTTCATCTACCAAATCTCAAATCCACTCACAAGGCTTTGGTCTGCCCATGATGGCACACAGTGAGACTGAACTGAACCTGGAACCATGTGTTTGGGAAGCAAGCCTCTTTCTACACAGCTACACCTGCACCTATATACTATATGCATGTTTTGTGAGTGAGTGTGTGTGTGTATGTATATATATATAAACATTTAGCATCCATTTTCCATACTGGCATGGGATGGATGGTTTGACTGAAAACTGGTATGCTGCACTAGGTTCCACTCTGATTCAGCACAGTTTCTACAGCTGGATGCCCTTCCTAACACCATATATATACGTATATATATATGTATATATATATATATATATATATATATATATATATAAGCACAACACTTATACATTATAATAATGGATTCTTTATTAGATTGAGTATTCCAGGAGTTTGATAAAGTGAACATACTAAATTATTCTACTCATGTCTACTTTTAAGATAATCCTCAAGCAAAGCCAATACACAACTTCTGTCAACATAATTCCCTAACAAATTCTGTATCAACCTGAGACTTTTTTAAAAGACACTTATTCAAGTGGGGTCGAATCAAGGACCTCATGGTGCCAAAGAGAACTTCTTAACCTTACCAATGCCTGTATCATACATCACACACACACACACAAATATATGTAAATCTTTAGAAGGAAATGTTTGACTGTAACTTCAAAGTAGTGGCTCGCCATCTACCAAAAACAAAAACACCTTGCTAAAATATTAAAAAATCAGAAAGATCAAAATAAACCAGTCATTCTTATAAAAATTAATATGTACCCTAAGAATTATTGTATAATCTTTCAGTTTAATGTTATAATTGTTATTTAAAAAAAGACAATATATTTTATACATATGTATACTCAAATATCTAGTCACATACATATAATATATGCAGGTGTGTGTATATGCATATATATACACACACATATATATTCGTATACATATATACATATAAATGCACACATGTATGTATAAATCATCATCATCATCATCATCATTTAGCGTCCGTTTTCCATGCTAGCATGGGTTGGACGGTTCTACTGGGGTCTGTGAAGCCAGAAGGCTTCATCAGGCCCAGTCAAATCTGGCAGTGTTTCTACGGCTGGATGCCCTTCCTAACGCCAACCACTCCGTGAGTGTAGTGGGTGCTTTTTACGTGCCACCCGCACTGGTGCCAGACAGAGCTGGCAAACGGCCACGAACGGATGGTGCTTTTTATGTGCCACCGGCACGAGGGCCAGGCGAGGCTGGCAACGGACACGAAACGGGTCGGTGCTGGCAACGGTCGCGAAACGGAAAGTTCTCTTACATGCCACCGGCACTGGTAACACATCTGCAATTTCCATTGATCGATTTCGATTCTGATCCTCACTTGCCTCAATGGGTCTTCACAAGCAGAGTTTCGACATGCCACCGGCACTGGTAGCACATCCGCAATTTCCATTGATCGATTTCGATTCTGATCCTCACTTGCCTCAACACGTCTTCACAAGTAGAGTTTTGTGTCCCAAGAAGGGAAGGTATGCATACGTAGGCTGGCTCCATCCCATGTAGAAGGCCACGGGTTGTGGACTCACTTGTCCTGCCGGGTCTTCTCGCGCACAGCACACTTCCAGAGGTCTCGGTCTCTAGTCATTTCCTCAGTGAGACCTAAAGTTCGAAGGTCGTGCTTCACCACCTCGTCCCAGGTTTTCCTGGGTCTGCCTCTTCCACAGGTTCCCTCAACTGCTAGGGTGTGGCACTTTTTCACACAACTATCTTCATCCATTCTCGCCACATGACCATACCAGCGCAAACGTCTCTCTTGCACACCACAACTGATGCTTCTTAGGTCCAGCTTTTCTCTCAGGGTACTTACACTCTGCCGAGTGTGAGTACCGGCATTACACATCCATCGGAGCATACTGGCTTCATTTCTAGCGAGCTTACGCATATCCTCAGCAGTCACGGCCCATGTTTCACTGCCATGTAGCATGGCTGTTCGTACACACGCATCATACAGTCTGCCTTTCACTCTGTGCGAGAGGCCTTTTGTCACCAGCAGAGGTAAGAGCTCTCTGAACTTTGCCCAAGCTATTCTTACTCTAGCAGTTACACTTTCAGCACACCCGCCCCCGCTGCTGACTTGGTCACCTAGGTAACGGAAACTATCAACTATTTCTAGTTTTTCTCCCTGGAAAGTGACGGAAGTTGGTCTCAGAGCATTTTCAGTGTTTATTGTTCCTGAGCATCTGCCACATACAAAAACCATCTTCCTAGTTAGCCTTCTATATATATATATATATTTCGATATACATATATAGGTCTTCTTTCAGTTTCCACCTACCAAATCTACTCAAGACTTTGGTTGGTCCTACAACATAGAGAAGATAATAGGTAGGTAGGTAGGTAGGTAGGTAGACAGGCAGGCAGGTACAGGCATAGCTATGTGGGAAGAAGCTTGCTTTTTAACCACATGGTTCTGGGTTCAGTCCCACTGCATGCCACTTTGGGAAAGTGTCTTCTACTATATCCTCAGGTTGACCAAAGCCTTGTGAGTGGATTTGGTAGATGGAAACTGAAAGAAGCCTGTCACTATATACATGTACATATTTATGTGTGTGTCTTTGTATCTGTCCCCCACTATTACTTGACAGCTGATGTGAAGTGTTTACATTCCCATAGCTTCACTATTCGGCAAAAGAGACCGATAGAATAAGTACTAGGCTTACAAAGAATAAGTCCTGGCATCGATTTCTTCAACTAAAAACCCTTTATGGTGGTGCTCCAGTCAAATGATTGAATCAAGTAAAAGAATATATACAAGGTGGGTATCCAAAAGAAACCAGAATTTTGAAAAATTTTATTCACTTAGATTTACATGTTTATACTTTTAATATCTTCAAAGTATTCTCCATTTGAAGCAATGCATCAGTCCAGCTGTGTTTTCCACTATTTGAGCAGTGCTAGAACTCTTGCGAAGTGATGCCATTTAACGCCTCTGTTGTTTTTTCTTCACCTCTTCCACATCTGCAAATTCCATAGCACCAGTTCGAAAAAAAGGTCCAGATCAACTTCCAACTGTTCTTTCAGTTCACAACGAGCATTCAGTCATAACTGCTTCCGATCATCTGTGAGCAAGCAAAGCACAAATTTTGCTGTAACTCTTTTCATTTGCAATTCTTCACTCAAAATTCATTGATAGAAGCTTCAGGACACACCAGTCATAACAAGATTGTCAATTGTTTGATGATGGCCCTCCAAGATCAGTTCATGAAATTTCATGTTTTCATTCATTCAGAAGGTTGACTTCAAGTGACAAATGACCATTCCTAAAGTATGGAAACCACTTGTAAGCTTGTGTTCTGCTCATGGCAGAAGCATGTTTGAAGCATAACAACTGTTTTGGCAGCTATTTTCCCCAGCAGAAAATACAATTTCACAGAAGCATGCTGTTCCTTTGTTTCAGCCATCGCAAAAATCAACAAACAGGGGAGAAGCACTGCAAAACAAAGATACACATGGCAGCACAACTCAGCCACCACCACCAGTCAACAGACTGGTACCAGAGGGTCGCATCAAGTGGCTTCTAGTGGTGGAAGCCTGAACAATGGGTTTGGCCCACAGAGAACATTTCCAGTTATTTTTGGGTACCCTCTTGTATATATATATCCTTTTACTTGTTTCACTCATTTAACTGCAGCCATGCTGGAGCACCACTTTGAATGGTTTTACTCAAAGAAATTGACTCCAGGACTTATTTCTTAAGATCAGTACATATTCGATCAGGCTCTTTTACTGAACCTCTAGATATGAGGACATAAACGCATCAAGACCGCTTGTCAAACAGTCATGGGGAGACAAACACACACACACACATATATATACATACATGAAAGGTTTCTTTCAGTTTCCCTCTACTAAATCCACTCACAAGGTTTTAATCAGCCTGAGAAGACATAGTAAAAGACAGTTGCCCAAGGTGCCAGACCCATTTGGTTGGGAAGCAAACTTCTTACCACAGCCATGCCTGTGCCTATATACTGATAGATGCATTTATATCTATATACATAGATATATATATATATTTAGGCCAACACAAAGTTCATATACATATATATACGTTTATATCAAGTATATATAAATCACAGTGTGTATAATGACTAACGCATACATTTCCACAATTTTCAACAAACTTCATACATACATTACTTCTGTCTCAAGGACGGTATTGCACTATGACATTTTCCCCAGAGCTTCCACATAAATGGATGTAAATGGACATAGTTTTTTGTATGTGGGGTTTTCCATGCTTTTTTAAAAAAATGAAAGGATTTTGTCTATTTGTTTATTTCCACTGTCCACCAGTAACAGTGATTAAATTGACTAGGAACACTGAATGTATACATTTCCACAGAGTTGTTTTACTCTGCTTTTGCTAACATGACCAACAGGACACACCTTGTGTTTTATTATATGTAATATAACATCCAATGATGTATCACTAAGACTATTATCCAAACATGCAAGTTTTTATATTTACTTTTAGGAGTCATTCATCACTACTTGTGGCCTCACATTTTAGAATTTACTATTTTAGAAACGACTATTTATCAATTGATGCCACTACTTTAGAGCAAGGTAAATTGATATAGAGACCAGAGTTCTGGATTTAATTGATTCTTATACTTAGTTTTGGACTTCATCTTGATTTCTGTCAAATTCTACTATTTTAAACAGCACGGATTTTTGTCAGTGAATAGGTCGCAGTCTTATAGCGATGAAAATATTTTGACAAATTAAACTTAAATGGCTTACAAACACCCTCCACACTGCAATTGTTTTCGTTCCAGCACACAATCTCTGATCAAATCACTTGCTATGCAAGTACATCTCCGTAAATCTACTATTTTAACTAGGGTTAATATAATACCAGTAATATGTTGTAATAAACACACGTAACTCCTTCATTTTACAAATATTTCTGATCATATCCATTTTTCTACAATGAAAACACAGCTGAACTGACTTTATATAACGAAACTGTCGGTTTAGACACAATGACTATGTTCTGCAGCTACGTGTTGTTGGAATGAACTTGTTACAGTATACTACTGGTATTTTTCTTTTTACTATTACTTCACATTAATGAAAAATACAGTTAGCCTAGTATAAATTAAACTCATATCAATGATTTCTAGAACTCTATAAGGTAGAATATCAAAGTTGGTTTAACACTGTTTCCACCAACTCCACTGCTCTAAATAAGGAACTTTAACATTTTAAAAATCAATCTACCCAAGGCTATCCCTTTGTTCTGGGACACAAACTTTCTGTTTTTAAGTGATCTAAGTTAATATTTTCTATCAGAATTTAATGTCAATTTATGTTCTAAACACTAGCATAATAATAACTTAGTTATCTAAATTCTTCACAATTTGAAAAATAATTGAAAGATAATGTATTTCAACAGAAATATGGTAATAAAATGATTATAAAAATGTCTTGATATTTTTATATGATTCACACATCATCCCAACTCTAAAGTATGTTTCACCCAAAAATTAGGAATTTTAAGCAGTTTTTCACTGCATTATATCTCTTTATATGAAATTCATCTTTTATTATGATATCAGTATTCCACCTAAAACCAGACAAGAACTGCAAAAATTCAGTTATATCTTTTATAATAACTGCAATACCTTATTGAAATAGACATCATGAATAACAATGTATCACATGTTAGTTTTTATATTTTGTTGAATTTTAACAGTATTGGTAACTGGGAAATATATTTTCTTTAGACTCTCCTCTCCCCAGTCTCCCGCCAGCCAAATGGCTGATCACATATTCTTTAGATAACCAACATCATTATCATTTTATGTACCAAGTTATGTTTTTCCTTCATTCACTGCATGATAATCTCTAACATCTAGTATTCAGTATTAAATAATGTCAGTAAATTGTATCACTACAAAGTAAACATTTAATGAAGATCAATTTAAGGAACTGTGCAACTTTAATCAAATATTGACTAAATTTGTGAATTCTATAGTTTATGGTTGTGTCAGCACAAGTTGTTGCCAGAGCTTTGACATGTAAAATGACAGGAGAATAATTAAAAAATGAATTAGTTTTATTTAAATTTCAGTTTAGATAAGAAAAGATTGCAAGAATGGTGGTGATATCTTTTATTACAAATATGTCTAATTCATACCAGCAAATAAAATGGACAAACACATTAATAATGATGATAACTGACAAATTATTACCCCTACCCCTATTTTGCATCTATATTATATTAAAGGGTGCATTGATACTTTCAAATTAACATTCAGCTTAATCATCATGTCATAAGTAAATTGTAAAATTATATACCAATGTAACCAACAACAGAATCATCCTTTGATGGAATAAACATAAATTTAACAGCAGAATATACTTAAGATATCATATGACTATCCCATTAAAGTATGATGAAATATTTCAATTTTATCATTTGTGTATTTATTTGTTATACAACTAAACAGTGATGTTATCCCTGATTTGGAGAATGCATTTCCCAACTATTCACCCACATCGAACTACTTTTCCTCTTTCTGGAAATATGTTAGAAAGAATGTATACATTAGTATTTTGAAATAATTACTTTACTAAACATATTATAGTGATAAATTATCTTACCAATGTAATATGTTGGGATTTTGTTATCACACATTTATTTTCTTTCTTGTGTGAATACATTTCTGGTTATCATTCATGTTATTCTTTGATATGGGACTTCTCTTACTCATCTTAAGGTCTATGTATAAAAGACAACACTGAAACTATTGTATTCAGTAACTACCTTCACTGCTATTTCCTTTACAGCCAGTCATTTATTCTCTCTACCATCATAATCTTTCTCATACTCATTCACTCATCCTGGCTCTTCCATGGTCATCAATCTATCTCCTGTGTCATACTGCTTTCTAATCATTGCTCTACTCTCTTGGTTATGTAACCCTGAATGGATGTACATATTACAGAATACAGGGTACTCTTCTCACTAATCATTCATCTCTCTCATTAATGCTTCTACTTATGCCTATCACTTCTGTCTCTAACATGTCTTAGCTTCTTACCTCTATTGCTCTCATCTTTTCACACTCACTGTACCTAGCTGTCAGTGAGGGATAGATCTTTGCTCTTCACTACAACCTTCTCCTAGTGTAATGTGGCCTTCACATCTCTCCAACACTCTATCTAGCTTTCATCCTAATCACCCTAGCTGCCTTATTCATCTTAAAACCTATCTGTCATTACCCTTCCTATACTTCATCTACTCTTGGACCATCTGATATAGACATCCATCATTCACTTGTATTATTGGTCATCACTCAAACCCCTTCTAACTGTCTTTCATTCACTCCATTTCTACTATCACACTTTTGCACACACATACACCACCTCATCATTCTGAATGAAAGAATACATTTTAGGGGGATAAGTACTCTCATATCTTCAAGGCAGGTGGTAACCATGCTATATTGCTGACACTATAAATCCACCCAGAGTATTCTGTAAAGTAGTTGGTGAATGAGACATGGGGCCGAGAAACCTTTAGAGTTGTCCAGAAATTGATAACCTCTATCATATTGGAGCCTCAAAAAAAGCATCAAGAACATTTTATAATATGGTTGGTATTAAGAAGAGCATCTACCCATAGAAATCTAGCCAAAAATGAATCATACAAGCAAAATGCAATTCTCCAATCCATCTAGGTGAGCGGTGTCCATCCAGTCCATGCCAGCACAGAAGGCAGAAGTCAAACAGTGATGATGAGGATAATCAGATTTCTTTCATGAATTGAATTTTGACATTGATATTTACTAATTTTTATTAATACAGACATGTGTAGATAAGTGACTATTTTGACAGAATGATTTATCACAGACATTACAATGATATGGTTTCTCTCCTGTATGAATACGCCTATGAGTAGTTAAGTGGCCATTTTCAGAGAATGATTTATCACAGATATCACAGCGATATGGCTTCTCTCCTGTATGAATACGTTTGTGCTTGGTCAATACACCATTTTCAGAGAATGATTTACCACAGATATCGCAATGGAAGGGCTTCTCTCCTGTGTGAATACGTTTGTGTTTAGTTAACACACCATTTTCAGAGAAGGATTTACCACAGATATTACAGTGATATGGTTTCTCTCCAGTATGAATACGTTTGTGAGTAGTTAAGTGATGATTTCGAGAGAATGCTTTACCACAGATATCACAGTTATAGGGCTTCTCTCCTGTATGAATACGTTTGTGATTAGTTAAATGATGATTCTGAGAGAATGATTTGCCACAGATATCACAGCTATATGGTTTCTCTCCTGTATGAATGTGCTTGTGTATAGTTAAGACACTACTTCCAGAGAATGATTTACCACAAATATCACAGTGAAATGGTTTTGCTCCTGTATGACTGTGTACGTGTTTAGTTAAGTCACCACTTCCAGAGAATGACTTACCACAGATATTGCAATGATATGGCTTCTCGCCTGTATGAACACGTACATGTTTAATTAAGTGATCATTTACAGAGAACGATTTACCACAGATATCACAGTGATATGGCTTCTCACCTGTGTGAATGCGTTTGTGAGCAATTAATTGGTTTGTTTGAGTAAATGTTTTACCACAGATATTACAGTGAAATGGCTTTTCTCCTGTATGAATACGTTTGTGAATAGTAAGGTTACTGCTTTGAGAGAATGATTTACCACAGATATCACAATGATATGGTTTTTCGCCTGTATGAACATGTTTGTGAGTAGTTAAGTGACTATTTTCAGAGAATGATACACCACAAATATCACAGTGATAAGGTTTTTCTCCTGTATGAATGCGTTTGTGAATAGTAAGTTGACCTTTTTTAGAGAATGTCTTTTTACAGATACCACAGGTGTATGCTGATTTGCTTATTGCTTTTGGCATACCTTGCAATTAAAGCAATCCTTTAAGTTTCTCACATAAATTTTTCCATGATTTTTATTCTCGCACCACAATATTTGGATGTTTTCCTTGTTTTCTTTTTTTTAAATATTCCTATACTGCTATATTTCCATTAACTGTGACCATTATTGATATTTAAAGCAGGTTAAACTTCTTTGCAAATTTGTCTGAGGTTAATTAGAATGCAAAATCATCTTGTATATATTCCAGTTAATGAGGAGGAGAAATATCACTGATAATCTCACTCAGAAGAAAAATTTCACGGTGATTCTACTGCAGATTTATATTAATAAGGTTATATCTGTTCTCTATCAAATCTTTCAAAGATAATAAATATTGATAATATATCTGAAGTAAAATATTCTTTTATGCCAATGTCATCTGATATTCTGAAATAATAAAGAAACAGTATAAAATATAAAGAATACTTAGAGGACCAAGAGCAGAAATTTTAATATATTTCAATATTGATCAACTGTAGATATTAAACATTACTCAAGCAAATGAACTTTACCTTTTAATATGTTATTAAAATTACATCATACAATCTTATGTGAAGTCTACATATTTGCAGACTACAGTTACACCTTCAGATTATGTGTTAAAATATTGATTAACATTCTATCACCAGACTATGATGTAAGGCATTTCAGCTTTAACTTTCTCACCTTCATTGCTGCATTGTATATCCAGGACTACATTACCCAATATAGTCCTCAAATTTCAAAACTGAAAGATTCAAATTTAGGTAAATATAGCCACAATTTCTAGTAGAACATGTAATCACTTACAGGTGCCTGCTGTGGCCTGTTATTGCTAAAGTTTAGGTCCTCCCTGACTGAGCCTGTTTAAAAGCAGGTTCTTTTCCATGAAGTTGTGTATTTTGTGACAGATCATTTTTATAGGTAGTTCAGAGCTGCAGAAATCAATGTGCAACAATTAGAAAAACTTTCAAACATGGAAATCCTTGAACATTGGAGCCTCATACTTTTATAATCAGGGGGTTGAAAAGAAGAAAAATTCTACTGGTCTCAAGTAGACAGTATATGGGACAATCATAAAAGTTTTCTTAGACTGTATTTTGCCCCCAAGCTTGAAGAAAATTTAATAAAACTAGTAAAATGTCAGAAATAATATGAATCAGTGAAAAACAAAATGAATCAAAAGCGATTTGCTAGCCTAATATCTAGTATCTCATCTCATAAGTTCTTAGTGTGCAAAGTACCTTTTGAAACTTTTTCAACCGTTCACTTTTCCAACCAAGAGATCAACACACTGACTTTATTTAAATGAATGCTCATTTGGAAGAATACCAATGTGTTGCAGTTTAATGAAGAAAAGTTAGTAGCCATTGCCTTGATATAAGTAAAGACATTGCATTTTCTGTAGTTCTGAACATAAATAGAATCTGGCAGTTACACATTAATTTCATCATCATCATCGTTTTAACATCTGCTGTCCATGCTAGCATGGGTTGGATTATATGACTGAGGACTGGCGAAGCAGATGACATATCCATGAGCCTTGTATCTGGAAATCATTCATCAAGATTGCTACTGCAAGATAATGCAAATTCTATTTCAATTGAAAATATCCACCAGGGTCATACTATGTGTTTCAGTATGATATTGATTGGTACTTTGGAGTGACAAATTATGTTTTAGTTGAACACTCTGATGTTAATGTAAAGTTCCTTCATCCCAAAGTCAGTCAGTTTTTCTGGCCAAGAAATGATATCTGTTGGATTTCAACACTGGACATAATTGTAAATGTGGATCCCCCATCTTTTGGAAGCACTAGCAGTTGTTATCATTTTTCATGTGATGATATACAAAGTTTGATGTGATATGTATTAAGCTACCAAATAGCTTTTGATTCATTTTGTTTTCCACAGTTTCATGTTATTTCAGACATTTTTACTGGTTTTATTAATTTTTCTTCAGATGTGGAGGCAAAATACAGCCCAAGAAAACTTTTGATTGTCCCATCAGCTATCAATGTAGGACTAGTAGAATTTTTCTTCTTTTCGACCACCTGAATCTACAAAGGTATTATAAAAGTATGAGACTCCATTTGCCAATAAAGAGGTCAATGTCCAAGAATTTTCACATTTGGAACTTTTTCCAATTGTTGCATATTGATTTCCGTGACTCTGAACTATCCCACAAAATGGAAATTTCCATTTTGAGCTATTTTAAGGGGATGAAAATTGATATTTAGATTGGTTTTAAATGCTGTAGATTTACATTTCTATACTTACCATCAGGTGTATTTTCTGAATATATATAATTTTATATAGTTTCAACTTAGTGATAAGAAGTTATTCTGGTTAAAATACTGTAAAAAACACCAAATTTTTCACTTTGTTCTGTTCTTGATCCTCCATCCCCACCATTGCACAAAAAAAAACAGGCTTTTCAGTTAGTGAATTCATATGTTCTGATAAGATTTCAGACCTTATTGTAAGATTAGGGAAGATGGAATGCTCACCAACTGTTGTTAAGTAATAGCTGCCTAAACTTAAGATTTCTTTTTTTTAAATAGCCCCCAAGACGTGGATTTTTGTAATTTTCAGTTGGTATTTTTTTCTACATTGGCTGAGTTAAAAGAATTGATCTTTAGTGTCAATCTGAGGGACTTGAGATAGTGTGGATTAAAGAAACATACTTTTCAAAGTATCGTATCAAACCTATTTGGAATGATGGGCCTCTAAAAATAAAAGAAATTCAATATTTCGAAAATTTAGGCAAGTGCCTAAAATTTAAATGACCATAAAATGTGATTGGTAACATCTATAGAGCTAAAATTTTCGCGATGGACCTTTGATGAATTTAACTGGAACGAGCTTTTAATATAATTACCGTAATTACCAGGTACCAGTGGAAACACACAACAATGGGATTAGATTTCCTAATGTTATTATGTGCTTTCCACTTGTGTATAGTTATTGTATTCTCAAACATTCACTTGATTCTAAAATTCAATCTTGAAGTTTTGGCGCTTTTCGTTATTACTCTACATTTGAAATTTAAACAGAATGAATGAAAAAATATGAATTCGTACGAATACATATACAATATCTCAAATTTTTTCTTTTCTTTCTTATTTCAATTTACTGTTTTCAAAGAATGTTTTCTTATTGACAGACATTTCTTTTTAAATGTATCACTGACACTGCCACCCGAATGATGTTGCCTTAATTTACTCGTTTCATGACCACATGAATGATACAATCGACTGGAAAATAACAATACGATTTCCTTCAAAAACTTTGTAATAGTGTCTTTGTTTATAATTTTCAAATGAATTTTCGAGAATTATAATTAATTTGAAATGATAATCAAGGGTCAATGCAGAAATTACATGCAACGTAGGTTAACAATGAAGAAACGTCTAAATCTTTGTCAGCTTACCGTTTTCATGTGTAGACAGTCATTCGATGTGTTCTACCTTTTCACCAAACTACAAAAGAAACGATCTCATTCTTAATTTTGTCTCCAGGTGTGCTTTCAGTTTCATTCTACAATATCAATATTCAAGTAGCCGCTAACACTTGTAGCCATAAATTCGTATCTTGTCACACTGAAGCACTGAAAATGATTTTATGTCTTTAGCCGCAGATTCGATATGAAATGTCTGCGTGTCTTATATTAGGATGTTGCGATTATTACTTGTCATTCATTCAAGCATACGTACATATATATATATATATTAATTGATTTGTGTGTGTTTGGTTGAGTCAACCTCTTGCTATTCCGAGTTTCGCCTGTGGGAACACAGAGTT
This sequence comes from Octopus sinensis, assembly GCF_006345805.1. Taxonomy (NCBI): domain Eukaryota; kingdom Metazoa; phylum Mollusca; class Cephalopoda; order Octopoda; family Octopodidae; genus Octopus; species Octopus sinensis. The sequence continues at coordinate 27,220,786 of NC_043006.1, read as the reverse complement.
TTCAGGCAAGTTAAGAACTGCATGATGTTGTAACTCCCAAAAGACAGATGAAACTCTGAGTAGCAAGAGACTTATGCAATTAAAATAAAATAAATGTTATGAATCTCGGATCTTGTCCTTTTGATGGACAACTTGATTAATTAATTTTCTTTAACTAAACACTTTGAAACTTCGGATACTGGTAGAATGTGTCATATAGAACATCTTTTACTCTTAGTGTTGTTGAGAAAAGTTTCTATTTTCGAAGTTATCCAAAGTTTCAAAGTGTTTAAAAATAAATCCGAGACCCGTATGCCACTCACTCAACCTTGATCTACGAAAGCACCAGGCTTCCCGTCCACCGAAACTAGCGAACGAGGGAAACATCCGTTTCCCCAGCGGAGACCACACCCGTTCACCATCCAGAAGATTCCAGAGATGCCTCAACTTCAGCGCGTATTTGCGCATCATTAGCCAAGGCATACCTAGTCCTCCCTTTAACGGTCTTTGGCAGCAAGTAGAGCGTCTTACAAGTGGCTTCGAGCCCTTCCACAAAAAGCGAAAGGGCCGTCTTTTCAACTTGATCAACCACGAATCCGAGCAAGGAACGACGGTTAGGCGGTAGGTAATAACCGATGCGATAAACACATTAGACATCTCCGCCCTCCCTTTCAGAGATAGCCACCGCCAAGACCAGGTCTTGAGTATGTGCGCTACCCTGCTTGACACCTCAGCCCAGTTCTTCTCTACCTGGAGATCTGGACCAAACCAAACCCCTAGCAACTTAACCGGTCCCTCCGTCCAAGTCCTACGACGCCGTTTGAAGGCATCGACTTGCCCCTTCAGGTGCCGAGTTACAAGCCGACAGAATTTTCCCGGTTAATTTTTGCTCCTTCCACAGTCTCGTAAACCTCCATGGCTTTGCTTATCTCCTGTAGGTGTTCAGTTTTGGTCACGCTGATGGTGATGTCATCCGCATAAGCTGAAACCGACTCTCCACATCCTGGTTCTCTCGGGATGCTACTCAACTTTCGCAGTAACGGCTCAAGGGCCATCACATACAAAAGCGGTGAGAGCGGACAACCTTGGTGAAATGAGCGTTTGATACAGAACGGCTTTGGTAAAAAAAACGTTCACTCGAACGATCGAATCAAAGTTATCATACAATTGTATTATCCACCTAAGGAAGCCAAGACCCAAGCCGAACTGTGCAAGAACAGACACCAGGTACCCCATCGAAAGCTTTAGATTGGTATAAATGTACCAATATCCGATCTTTATCAGTTTTGCTCCCAAACCCCTCTATGGTGTAGCGGAGAATATGGAGTTTATCCTGCATGGTTCTGCCGGGAATGGCATATGTCTGTACCTCCCCGATCAGACCATCCGTGACACGCACCAATCTTTTTGCTATCACCTTGGCCAAAATCTTCACTTCTGTGTTTAGTAGAGTGATGAACCGGAAATTATCTATGTGATCTCCTTTGTCCGGGTCCTTTCTGTTCAATGTCACTAGTCCCCGGTGTACAGATCTGGGAATCAACCCATTCTGTTGCCAGTTCGTGTACACACTGGCCAGGAGGTGCCCGAACAAGTCTGGCATACACTCATATAGCTTGTAGGGTAGACCATCCAGACCCGGTGACTTACCTACACCACAGTCCGCTATAGCCTCAATCACCTCTCCAGGCGTGATTGGCCCCTCACAAGACTCCGCATCCCGTTCGGAGAGGCGGGGCAGCCTGGCAAGGAAGTCCGCAAAGTCCCTCCTACCATCCGGTCCATCGCTCCCCCCGAAAAGCTGGGCGAAGTGCTCCTGAAAGGCCTCGCACATTTCCTCGGGTTCGTTTATCAATACACTTTAATGATTTACCAAAGATCGAATTGAGGAATCATTTCAACGTTGAGCCTCCACCACTCGGGCCCATCCAGCAGCCTTCATTCCTTCGCAACCCATTGCACGTAGTCTAGTTCTGACAATGCATCCCACGTGTTGGGTTTCGAGGTGCTGGTTTAATTCCAGTCTCTTCACTCTCACCTGGTCCGCATTGCCAATCCTCATGACTTCCTCTAAGTTCTTAACTAGACTCTTTTCTTTCTTACATTCTTTATCTACTAGACCTATGCTATATCTAATAGACTCATATTTATGGCTCATTTTAGGGCGTACCACCATTTGTTATTAATGATGGCACCTGTTAATGCCCTTCGAATTATCATCTTAATCCGCTTTCTGTACTCCACAATCGCCAAAAGGGACGTATTGAGTTTCCAGAAGTCAGATCCCTTTCTATGTACCTTATCTAAGTTCAGTGTACAGTGACCATCTTATGGTCACTGTAGCTGACTGGATAAAACTGTGGACACTTAACTATACTTTTGTCTATTTTTCTAATTAGAATCCTATCTATATACGAGCTGGACGACACATCGCTGCTTGACCATGTCCACAATGGAAATTCAGGGTGTTCCAGTTTATATGGATCTGCTAGCCGAAAACTACTTAGCAGATTCCGGAAGCCAAGATTACTTGTTCTATTCGATGTCGAGCCAACACAATCCACGCGTGCATCGCAGATTGTGTTAAACTCTCCTAGCAAAACTAAAGAATGTGACGTGACTAGAAACTTCTCTAGGTCACTTTTTTTTACCAGTATTGTTGGGTGCATAAATAGCAACCAGCCTGATCGTCTTACCACCAGTGAATGTCAAGTCCAAAACGACTAGCCTACCTTTTGGATAAGAAAAAATCAACCTTTTCTTTGAAAGCCGGTTCCTTTTCAATAGGACCAACAGCCCGGCACGGAAAAACGTCTTTCTCGTAGCTGTCCAGCAGAGGGAGCAGATCTCTTGGTCCATTCAACCGGGTTTCTGTAGCAACAATTACATCCAAATCCGACAACCTGATGTCATTTAGGAAGCGCTCTTGCTTCCAGCTCGACATCAGGCCCCGTACATTTACACAACCGATACGAATAGCCATAATGTCCTATTTAATCATTATGTGGTATCAGGTGGAGAGAAAATCTCCACCACTTCTTTTTTTTCCCCGCTCGCAGGATCGGAGCCGGTAGGTCGTTAAAAATGGAAGGATGAAAGTCTTTTCTCATTGTCCTGTTTTCCTGAATTTAATCTTCAGGATTTTATGACTTTTTAAATCTATATCGTAGATTTCGTAATTTTTATACTTGTCTGAGTGTTCATCTACCCTTTTCACTGTCTTTTTCAAATTTAATTCTCTCATCAACTCTTTGTCCTCTGTATTAAATGTTGCAAAACATTTCTCTTCATTCTTTCCCTTAGTTGTCTTCTTCAGCCTCTTGTCTGCAGGCACCGTTTTAGCTGTCTGGAGTATTTTCCTTTTACTTCCTATCTAGTTTTCTTTCTTCTCCTCCCCTTCTTCCTCTTCCTTTTCATCTCCTTCTTTACATTCTGAGGGGATATGTCCTAGCTGACCGCACTGGAAGCACCTTGGTTTTCGTCCCTCCACAAACACTATGAGGGTCTCCTCTGGTATTTCTTCGAGAGCTTGCGGTTCTGCCTGTACGACCATATTAATTGTTTGGCCGTGCCAATTCATTTTATCTGTGACTGTCGCCTGGATGAGTGTTATTTTCTCTTCCAGGTTCATGGTTATGGCTGCTTTCAGTCACATGGGGGTCCACCTCCGGTGGAATTTTCCCTATTCGAAATCTTGATGTTCTCCTTTCCATATATATGGGTATGAGTGTCACGTCGTCCGTCTTTATAGTTTCAACTGAATGGTATTGCGCCTTTTCTTCGCTTACTATTCTCATTTCTATTGTGCCAAACTTTTTGTCGCGAGTTACGTATTCAATATCGGACCATATTTGCTGTAAACCTTTTCCCACCGTTTCTTCAGCCATTCTGTCCATTTTTCTGCTTTTAAGATTGTACGTTTTGTATAATATTGTTTTTCTTGTTTCCGCTTCTAACATTCCCTGTGGAGGTTCTACTTTCACCGTGGTTCCTTCTTTTTTGTAACATATTTGTGTACTTTTTAAATTCTTATTTTTCTGTATTGAGTTGCCGGGTTCGATTCTCAGCTGTTGTTGCAAAACTTTTTTCTCTTCTTTTTGTAAACTTTTCGCTGCTATATTTCTTGTTGATAGAATGCTATTTTTGGGTGTCTCATTCTGGAGACTTGGAAAATATTGTGGCATCATTGGTGGGGTGTCATTGGTGTCGTTGGTGAGCTTTCTGTTGGACTCGTTTCCGACGTACTATTGTCTGCGTTGCCGCACAACATGATTTTTTTAAAGTAATTAAAAAACAAATGCTTTCAAAAGGCAATAAACAGTCTTTAACAGAAAACAATAAATTTTACAGTTGCCGCAAGGCAGTATAACAAAGTGTCAACAAAAACGTTCAAAAAGCAATATCACAACTCACAAAATTTTCATCCAGACGGTAAATCAATGTGGAGTTCGATGAATTGTTACCAGTAGTGGAGCTGAAAGATTTAGAACCTTTCATGAGATATTAAAAAGTAAAAAAGCAATTAAAATCGTTTTGTTGAATAAAGAAGGAAAAAAGTAAAATTGTTTCATTAAAAAAAAGGGGAGGAAACGAGAAAAAACAATAAGATAATAGAACAATTGTAAATAGTTTATATAAACGTTCAAATGGTGCTGCACGGGATTGGGGCCCATGCAGCCATTTCATTTTTCATTTCTATATAACATCTCATTTTCATTCGTTTTATATTTTTTGCTCCCACTGTGGTGTCTTTGTAGTGTCCCCTATGTGTTGTGGCTGTAGTGCCAAAATAAAGAAACATTGGCGGAGGTTTGCGCTCTCTGAGTGCTCTTATTCTTATTCTAGTGTCCTTTGTCTTAATCTATCGTTCTGTTAAGTCTATTCTGTTTTCTAAAAAGACAGAACGACAAAACAGAATAGGAGGCACGTGGAATGGAATGTCGCTGAAAAAGTCACAGGACGTGTGACGAAAGATTTCAGACAAATGACACTAAAATAAGAACAATAATTAAGCTGAAGTGAAGAACGAATATATAGTGCGTGTTTATTTGGTGGGGTGGGGGAGACCATCCCGAAATATAACAAAAAAAAAATAGAAGAGAAAACAGCCTTCCCACTAATCTCTCTATATATAAAAGGCAAAATGTCTGTGTGTGCGTCCTTTATACAAATCCACAATTTTTCAGTTAGAGGGATCGCACTTTCTATGGTCATTCAGAACCGTCCAGGGGTGGTTGTGCACATCTTTACATTTCCCCAGTCACCCCGCAAAGCCATTAAAAAATCAATAGAAGTGACTTTTTGTGAATTTTCTATCTAAAACCCAATCGAAATGCCCGAAACTTGATACGCCAATTGAATGCCAGCTAGCTGTATGTGATTAGTTGGAGATTTGGACAGTACTCGCGTGTACGTGCGCACGCACGCAGCTGTATATGCATGCACTAGCACTATGACCCGGCGTTACCGGGTCATAGTGCTAGTATAACAATAAAATAGAAGAATAAATTTTAAAAAGTTGAAAGGGAAAAAGCTTATTTAATCTTTCAACTTCAGAGAGACTAAAACTAAATGCTGCGACGTCACCTTCAAAATAAGCGCAACTATGCCTCCCCTGGTCTCGATGGAGTTACATACCTGCTTCTCAAACGTGGCAGGCACTTCCTTTTACACCAGCTTTCTATTTTCTTCCAGTACTGTCTCAACAATGGTGCTACTCCGGAGCAGTGGAAAACTGCCAGTGTCATTCCTCTGTTCAAAAAGGGCGACCGCACATCACCTGTCAACTATCGCCGTCAGTCTCACTAGCTGTATTGCAAAACTGATGGAATCGTGTGTCAGAGAAACACTCTGGAACTTCTGGAGCTCTCACAGTCTCATCCGACCCTCACAATATGGATTTGTCCCTAACTCCAGCTGCAGTGACCAGCTTGTCGAGTTCCTTGAGGACATTACTCAGATTACTGACAGTGGCTCATGGGTGGATGTTGTCTACCTTGACTTTGTAAGGCTTTCAACTCTGTGCCACACAAAAGGCTTATGGTGAAACTCTCTGCAATGGGTGTGGGGGATGACCTTTTTAACTGGTTGAAATCCTTCATCCTCAGCCGAAAGGAGGTAGTCACAGTTCTAGGACAGCACTCTACACCATATGAGATGTCATCGGGTGTACCACAGGGATCTGTCCTTGGTCCCCTCTGTTTGTGGCATACATTAACGACATAGATGCCAATTTAAAGAATGCCACAGTATTGAAATATGCAGACGACATCAAGCTGTACCTTAAATCAAGAGGACAGATCCTGATGTCTACAACTCTTTCCTGCAATCAGACCTAGACACAATGCAGCAATGGATCACAGACTGGCAACTGAAACTGGCTGTGGACAAGTGTACCACCATGCATTTTGGGAGAAAAACCCTGCGTTCACTTACTCCCTCCACACACTGATATCAAGAAATCCTCTTGCGAGCGTGACCTAGGCATCACTGTCAGCAGTGATTTGCGTTGGTCAAAGCATATCTCTAAGATTGTCAGGAAGGCCGAGGGTGTCTTGGCATCACTCAGCAGGTCTTTTGTTAGCCGCTCTCCAGCCATCTATTTAAAACTGTATACAGCTATGGTACGACCACACTTGGAATTCGCATCATCAGTTTGGAACCCCTATCTTGCACAGAAATTGACCTCCTGGAATCTGTCCAGAGACGTGCAACCAAACGCATACCCTCCATCAGACACCTACCATATTCTGAGCGCCTGTTTCCCTGGGCATGGATTCACTGAAGCTCCGGCGTTTGGCGACGGACTTGGTAAACACCACAAAGTTATCAACCACCTCACCAACAACAACACTGAACACCTTTTTGATCTCCATGTGTCTAACACACGTGGACATGCCTACAAAGTCAGAAAACAATACAGCTCCCATGACTTTCGGAAACATTTTTTCACGCACTCAGAGTTGCTGAAGCATGGAATAAACTGCCTGCGTCAGTTGTTGACTGCCATGACACTGCATCTTTTAAGGCCCTCATGCTTTCCGAAATCCGCCGAAACTACACCTGATTATATATACACTTTAGATGAGTTGTAGTGCACCTGAGCACTGTACACAATTATTATTATTATTATTATTATTATTATTATAAAACGATGGGAAAAAATGGAGGGGGGAGGGACAATCCATCGTTTCTGGTCTCGGAAAAGTTTAACTATTTGTTCGGCAAATTCTGTATAATATTTTTTTTATTTCTTTAATGTTTACTTTTTGTAGCTGAACCGTGAAAAACACCGGCCGCAGATACACAGGCATCACATCACATGACCTTTCATTTGCATGAGCGACTTGAACAGTGACATACACACTCGCACATACACACACACACACACACACACACACACACACACACACACACACTCACATAGATACACATACATACATACATACATAAATGTACGTGTTTTGTTTTCACGAATCGCTTGTTTATACATGTGTGTGTGTATGTGTGTGTGTGTTTATGTATGTATGTATGTATGTATGTATGTATGTATGTATGTATGTATGTATGTATGTATAGGTGTGTGTGTAAGCTGAAAAAGAAAGTAAAGAAATAAAAATGTTTTACGGAACTTGGGAAGAAATAGTTTTACTTTTCTGAAACCAAAGAATAAAATTGGGGAAAATAATTGTTTTTATTTTGTCAACGGTAAAATAAGTTGTAATTGTCTTGGGTGTTGTTGTGGGATTATAAAACTGAGAAAATAAAATATAGTTACGAAATAAGTTAAATATTGTTTAATCATCGAAGATAAACATAATTTTGGAAGGTATGTTCAACAATTGACAAGAGACTAACTACAAACATTTGATATCGCAGCAAGGCTAAAGTTTAAACTGTTTTAAGTACAGCAAAAACAATACAGCCCAAGTTATCCCAAAACGAGCAGATCTATCTATGGTCAGTGGCAATATCCCAACCTTTTTTTAATGTGTAAGGCTACAATATTTAATGTTTGCGTAACTTTCTGTAGATGGTAAAGTCGCAAATGACTGCTATTTCTAGCATTTGGAGCAACCATATAGAGTTTGCTTTGTTTATTCAGTGAGTCACCAATCCCGTTGGTTGTATTTGAGTTGTGTACTTTGATATTGACAATAAACCCACTGGAAAATTTCGACGATGGCAAGTAGTGGTTGCCATCCGTGTGTGGATCTTCTTAATAAAGACGAACTTTTGGAAACACTCCAAAGACCAGAATATGATTCCGTTTGGAATTCAGTAAGTCACACTTTTATTTCTTAATATTTCTTTTCTTCATTCTATCATTCACATTCCAATAATCACTAATTAATATCTAAGGAAATGTTATTGACACAATCTTTAGGTATGAACCTTTTACTGTCACTAGGTCTGATATTTTGGAGAAGTGGGGGTAGTCGATTACATCGACTTATGTGTGCTTCTGGTACTTATTAACATCAACCCCGAAAGACAAAAGTCGACCTCGGTGGAATTCGAACCCAGAACGTAAAACCGGAAGAAATTCTGCTGTGCATTTTGTACGGCATGGAAGCAATTCTACCAACTCAGTAATAATCAACATTCCGGAGATAATCATGGGGGAAGGGTATGATTAATTAAATGGATCCCAATATTTCACGGGTCCTTTAGTCTAATTACCTTTGACAGAATAAAACGCTAAGTTGCTCTAAGTTCACATATATATATAAATCCTGCGCGGGATTTAATGATTAAAAGGATTCTTCCAATTATTATAATGAGCGTTCGAGGGGTTTATTTTTTCCGCAGAATTGTCAAACGAAACAGCTGACCCGATCAGGTACAGCGTTCGGTAAATTCCGTAAAAAAAATTTCATTTGTTTATTTTTGTGGGTGGA
>NC_043006.1:27116907-27204407 GCF_006345805.1 Octopus sinensis | reverse complement strand
TTTCTTGATTAGCGCTGTTGTTATTGTTTTCCAAGTAATCTTTGACCCAGCAGATATATCATTATCACTATCTTTATCTCATTTTTCCAGATACTGTATCTGAAGAACCATACTATCCAATATCTCCTTTCCTTTTCAAAATGGGAGGGTGGGAGTTGAGGGAGACATGACTACTATTTTTAACAGGTCTAGTAACTACTTGAAGATTTTTATTGCTATAATTTCTTTTCTTTGCTACATAAGACTGATTTATGGAAAATAAAAAGCAAAATAAATCATTCTTCAATTATACCAAAAACCTCCCATCTCCTGCTTGGAAAGTTTCAACTCCTCATTGGAAATATTGGTATTGGAAATCATTATATTCACTTTCTACCATTCTTTAATGAGAACGCAGCACCAAATAGTTGTTGTCATTAGTGTAAATTATTGTTGTTTTAACATTGGTGCCTTTATACTGGCAATGAAGAATGAATGTTAAAATTATGATGAATCTGTAATACATATTCCAAAATTTGCTTTAATTACTGTCTTTTAAAACTTCTTTGGTTTAAGCTTTATATTCAGGAATCCACTTTTACCTTTGAGTAAATTCTTATCCTTGCTTTCCATAGATTTCAGAGGATGAAAACATATCACCCCATCTCCACCTCACAGAAGGGTCACCAGTTTTATTATTAGTTCCTTTGGTTTAACCAGGAGGAAGCAATACATGTATGACATCAGGTCCTCCAAGACTTGTGCAATTGATATGCAGTTGTTATTCAGTTTGCGCAGTGACTGACTACAGGAATACTCTAAGTAAATAAGGAATTCAGGAAGATTGACATTCTAGGGAAGAAAAAGATAAAGTGCTAAATGTGAGCCTGGGAGGGGAAAATATAGTATGAATGAGAGATGAGTATATTGATGGGTTTGGGAGGAGGTGGTACACAATCAGTTAGCTCCAAGAACCAGAGGCCATTATACTATTACTGAATAAGAAGAAATCACATGTGCTGGCTAGAAGTCAATACTGAGTCAGTTAGAAGTCAATACTGAGTCAGTTAGTCAGGATACAGTTTATGAATTTTGTGTGTGTGTGGAGTAGTCAGTCCACTGTTGAATTCACTGGGGCTATGTGAAATGTCAGCAACAGGCTGAAATATTTTCTTGCCCCAACAAAGGAGTTAAATTTACAAAGTAACACCAGCCAATAGGTCATTGGTCAACCTTTATGTTGCTGCTTTTTCAAATAATGAACAATTCCTCCCGTAAAATATCAAGCATTCTTTACTGTGCTGGTAAGAAGACACGAATTGCTGACCACATCAACTTGTCAGTACAGTCCCAAGATACTCAGTCATCTACAATCTTCAGAATGTTTACTTTAATAAAGTGTGCAAACAAGACTGGAGGCATGCAAAGAAATTGGTGTGGAACAACTAGTTTGTCAAGGAGATACAATGTAAACAAATACTATTACCTCTAGCATGAGAAATGACATGATATTGTTGACTTTGAAAAAAAAAATTCAGGTAGTAACTATTTTCAATTATTTGAAGAGTTACACTTGTGATTTTTATCAGGGTGTGTGTGTTTAATCTGCAATGGGGGTAAAATGTATTGGGTCATCCCATAAATAATACAGATTTTTCACTTGCGTAAACTAAAAGTCGGAGTGGGGATGGAATAAACTACCTGCATCAACTTGCTATAAAAGTAGATAGTAATTTTATCTTATCCTTATTCTTAGTGCAAATTTTGAAGAGTGCAGTTCAATTTTAACACTTATTTTGCAAAGCTATAATGGAAATAGTAAAGAAGCATATTCAGCATATTTTGCTTTATGAGTTCAATAAAGGCAACAATGCAATGGAAAGTGCAAGGAATATTAATGCAGTATATGGGGATCAGACAACAAGTATAAACCAGTGTCAACGATGGTTCCGCATTTTGTGTTTGGGTGTCTCTTGAGTTTGCTGCTGATACTTTGTGAGGGTTTTTAACTCTGTTGTCCTAATGAAATTCCTTACACACATGCGCAAAGACATTTATATCTCAATGTGTTTAATATAAATGAACCCACAAGATCACAGACATTGGCACTATCATATGGCCCCATAGATACATCACATAGTTCATCACTATGCAACTTTTTTACCCATGCTAATCTTTTACTGAACAATAGTGTTTTCTTCACCTGCCTGATAAAATCTAGGTCCATAGGGTCAATATCAACATATGATTTTGCAAATTCAATAGCTTTATCAAGCAATGATCTAGATTTAGAGAGATAAAAGTCTATAATATCAACCTGGGTAAATTTAGCCTTATTCTTATTCTTGATATTCTTAAACCAATCTATTACAGTAAAACTACTATTCCATTGTTGAAGCCCAGTAATTTCCCTAATTCTAATATTAATATTTCTAAGTATTTTTTTAGCTACTAGCTCAGTTTCAGATCTCACTGAGTTTAACAATCTACAAGTAGGATTATCATGAAAATTGGGCTTATGGTCTTTTAAAGTAATAAATGCCTCTCTCTTAGCTAAACATTCTAATCTATCATCAATATTACTACGTTTAGTGAGGAATTTAATTTTATCATTGATATCCTAGTATCTCTCTACATTAGCTTTCTTATATTTAGAGGAAATGATGTCTTTTAGCAACTTATCATAAGTAACTTCATATAGGTTGTTAGTCTTATCTGAAAATATGACCTTTTTAGAACTTCTAAAGTTTTTAATATCAGATTTCATTTTAATTTGAAAGGAGATATGGTATTTACAAAATTGGTAACTAAATTAAAGAGGTCAGACTCAAAGGGGACTAGATCTTTAACAATAGGAGAGAATTTATATATCTATATGAGGGAGATAATCTGGAATAAAAAATATAAAGCTTTCCATATCATCCATTTCACGAGATCTTCAACTTTCTCAAGTAGCATCCTGAGATATAGTTTATTTGGTGGTGTAGGTGTATTCTTAGTAGAGTAATCCATGTGGTATAAATCCATAATAGTGTGTAACTTGGCTGAATCTTTAGAGTCACTCAGCTTAACAAAGCAATCACTCCAGTTATATGGCAGTTATGAATTTGCAGTGAAAAGCCAATGTCAGGAGATATACAGTGCACTGATCCATAATAGAAAATTCAACAAAAAAAGTACTCAATCTGGTGAGAAATAAATATTATTCTATTTTCCCCTCTAGGCTCTGTTTGATATTAATATCAATCATTCACTTTCACTTTTATTCTTTAATACTGCTGCTCTGAAAAAGTGCACCCAGTACACTCTGAAAAGTGATACGTGTCTGGAAGGGCATCTAACCTTAGAAACCAAGTCACAATTGGTTGATTTCTAAGATATGGTCTTCTACCCAATCTAGGAGTGCAGCAACAATAGGTTCAACCTATGTTGGCATGGCGAGGAGACATAATGATGATGATATGAGTATATATATATATATATATATACGTTTAAATATTTGTTGTGGAAGATTTTTTATGTGAAGTCGTGTGTTGAAACAGATATTGTTATATTTCGGAATGGTCCTTTTGCCAGTTTAGCCAATAAAAACACACGCACTATATATTTGGTGTTATTAATGTAAAAAATAAATAACAATGAAGCAAAATAACACCAAATATATAGTGCGTGTGTTTTTATGGCTAAACTGGCAAAATGACCATTCCAAAATATAACAATATATATATATATATATATATATATATATATATATATATATATATATATATATCTATATATATATATATATATATATAATATATATATATATATATATATATATATATATATACATATATATATATATAGATATATATATATATATACATACATACATACATACATACATACAAATACATATGTATATATATATATATATATATAATAAGATGAGGGAATAGAAAGGTAATTAATAAATTATTATTTATTAATTAAAAAATTGACAAACATCCCTTACAGCTGTTTCAATTCAGGCTCTCATAAATTTAATTAGTTAAATTAAAAATCATTTGAAAGTTGAACCTCTTCAGAAGTAGATAAAGGTATACAAAGTAGCTGTTCAATTCCCTTACACTGAGTAAACAGCTGCAAACCATTAACGATTTGCAGCCGTTTACTCAATATAAGGGAACTGAACACCTACTTTGTATACCTTAATTTAATTAATGAAATTTCTGAGAGCCTGAATTGAAACAGTTGAAGGGGATGTTTGTCAATATTTTTAATTAATAAATAATGATTTATTAATTACCTTTCTATTCTCCCATCTTATTATAATGAATAAAATATATATAAACTATGGTTTATATAGTTACCTTGCAGTGGAGTATTAAATAAAATGTTCAATACTCTTTGTATAGGTAATTAACCAATACTTTCATAGGATTTTGCTACCCCTAAATGAGGTTTTTAACCTTTAAATGTGCTTATGTGTGTATACATATATATATATATATATATATATATATATATATATATATATATAAACATTAGCATTACATACTGGCGTTGCCAGGGTGTTGTGATCTACAGCCACATTGTATTATTTGTTCCTTTTTTATGGGCAGAATCAGCACAGCTCATATAGTGGACTGGATTATTAGTGTAATGGAAGTTATTGTTTGTTTAATAGTGAAGGAAGGGAGAGGGTACAATTTGCATTGGTTTGCATTAAAGTGCTTTCTATTCTTATGAAGGATCACAAACTATGTATTGTTTCATTGTATAAAAGGGTGTTAATATGATTCTGCCCAGGAATCATATTTTCAAAACTTTAATTTCACCCCATCCCCACCATAAATTCTTAAATTGTAACTTTCTTGCAATTTTTTTTTTGTTTTATCAATGTAGAAAAATACAGAGATTACGAATCTGGAAAAAATATATATATATTTTTAAAGTTTAATTTTTCTTAAAGAAACAGTCAATGTCCCTTCCCCCACCTTGCCCACCCATCACCTATCCGCTTTCAAAAAGCTAGAATCTCTCAATGTTTCACTTTTGTCTGATGTTTCACACAGGCATAGAATTGTACTGAAATAGCAGACGTAAAAAATACCAGACCACCAGTAGAAAACTCGACATGCTAGAAACAACAGGTAAATGACATTATTTCTGAGGAAACGTCCCTGCTTTCCAAAAAGCTAAAAGTGAAAAGTTTGTAGCTTTTTGAAAGTGGTAAGGTGATGGGTGGATGTTTGGGAAGGAGATTTTAGTGTTTCTTTAAGAAAAAAGGAAAAAGAAAATTCCTAAAGATTTGTACTCTCTGTTTTTTTCTCTGTGGATTACCAAGAAATAAATTTGGGAAAAAGTTTAAAAAATGAAGAAATTGGGGTGAGGACAGAGAAAATTAAAATATTGAGAATGTGTTTTTTGGGCAAAATCCTAATTTCTTGTATTGAAATCATAGGAATTGGAATAAATTTAGGGAAAAAATGGGCGAGGGCGGGCGCAAATATCACCTTGAACATGCTAGAAACAACAGGTAAAGGACAGGATTTCTGGGAAATTTTCCTTTTAAGTTTATATTGAAGATCAGGCTTTTAAACATGCTCATCACAAATACAAATTACAGAATAGAAAAATGTGGTTTCAATTGGATTTGAGCTGTAATTTTGCATGTGTACACAGCAAATAACATAATTCATACAGAAGTTTTACCTAGAGCATGTGTGTGTGTGCACGTATGTGCGTGTGTGTGCGAAAGGAAGTTATTTCATGGCATTCTTTTGTTTGAAGCAGGAAAGTTGTCAACTTGATCATATGGTCATTCATATAGGATCAAATGATTGTTCATTAATTTCTGTAAAAATTTAAAAATTTCTTTATGCTTTGAAGAGAGCAGAAATTGAAAGAGAGGAGAAAGTGAAAAGGTGACGTTTGCTTTGAAGTGAGAGAGGAAAGTGAAAGATGTATGTATGTGTATATGAAATGGACATGTATGTGTGTGTGCATGTGCGTGAGAGAGAGAGAGAGAGAGAGAGAGAGTGAGTGAGTGTTGTCAAGTATGTATTTTTTGCATGTATGTGTAAGTGGCACTCACTCTTTCTCTCTCACACACATATACATAATCTTTCATATACATGTACATAAATATATATGCATACATCTTTTTTGTATGTATGTGTGTGTGTGCATTTGAGAGGGAGGGCAAGTGAGTGACTATATTTCCTCATAACATATAGAGAAATGGATGTCTTATAATGAAATTTTTCTGGCTGTGGCTTATTTTGATACAATATTTAAGTGTAGATTTTCATAAATGTTTGTCTGAGTAGAATTCTACATATGCATGAAACATTGGATGGAAGTGAAACATTAGGAGCAAATCAAAATATTGCCAGAAAATGACCTCAAAATTGTGCGAACTGACCTTGTTTCCGAGGTTATTTTAGTGAAAAGAAGTGTTTAACCCCAAAACATAGTTTATTTTGTAGCCTTTATATATATATATATATATATATATAATATATATATATATATATATATATATATATATATATATATATATATATATATATATAAAGGCTACAAAATAAACTATGGATAAGATCGTTATTTAAAATACCAATCATATCAAGTGGCTAGCATGGGAATAAAAACCTCATAGGTAATAATTATTATTAAAATTATAATTAATGGTATCTAAAAGATACCACCATGCTCGATATAGCAGCCAAAACTTGACTCTAAAACCACATTAAATGTTCATACAGCACCAGGAGAGAAGACAAAGAGACAAAATAAACTAGCAAAAGATTATTGGATAATTCCAGACCCTGGGTTTCTGGCTTTGCATAAGAAATGCTTTGCCTCATATCTAGCATGGTGCTATCTTTTAGATACCCTTAATTATAATTTTATATATATAGATAGACAGATGATAAGCAGCTTTCTTTATTATAGGACAGATGTGACTAATTCAGAGAAACATTACTTTCATTATTCACACATCATCACTCTTGTAATGCAACACTTTGTAAATTTGGTTCAAATTGGAAGTGTCTTTCAAATAACTATGGCTTGTTGTTGAGATAATATAGAAAATATGTAAATGAAAATAAAATTCATTTGGTAGCCAAAAGATTACTGAATCATTTGATACCCCATACATGAAAATTGGCAACTCAATTTTTGAATGCATAAGGAACATATGCACACACATACAAACATGCTCAAAAACAGTCACTGTTTTAATACTTTTATGATTTCAGGATTTCAAAGGAGCCAAAGGGACAGACATTGTTTTGAATTTGGTAAATGATGGACAGTTTAGTTCATTGTATGAACTTTACAACAAAGCATCTGTTGACAAACATCCAAGTATCATTGTTAAACACATCAAGTCAATTCCAATGGTAATTATTTTTTAATTGCTTTGTTGCAGTTTGTTTTTGAACAGTAATTTTTAATCACTTTGTTTTAAATGAAGCTTAATTTGTATTTTAGTTATGAGACTAAAAGCGGTTGCCTCCTGGAAGAATCAACCCATATTCCAGTATTACCTTTTACACACATGACTGGTTGTGGTTAAGCACTCAACTACACAAAATAATTAAAATTGTATAATATAGCTGAGTGAGGATCATACTTAGAAATGATGCTCATGACTCCAGTTTTCATTTAAGGTTGATGCCCACTACTCATTGGATGGATTTTAGTTTAGCATAGCAAGAGTTAGCTGCAGTGGTAGTCCTCCATGCAAGATCTTTCGATGAAGGAAATAAAAGAATATTCCAGTTCTATTTTTAAGAGATGAGGCATTATGTACATTATTTACAGTTGACAGATATTTGTCCTCATCTTGTTTGTTGTAGACACGTTTTGGCTGATATACCCTCCAGCCTTCATCAAGTATTTTGGGGAATACTATGCATAGTACTGCCGTAGTGCTGCATAACACTCCTACAACACCGTTTTCTTTATGTGCTATAAAAGCAGAATTAAATCTGCTTTCAACTCAGTTATGCATCTGTAATATAATATATCATATTATAGTATATTGAAAAATTCTTGAGTGAAGAAGGGAGTAATGCATGTCCAGAAGGGATTAATTAATATATGTATGTATGTGTATATGTGGGTATGTACATATGTATGTATGAATGTATATATATGTGTATATATGTAGATGTGTGTATATATGTGTGCACAGGAATATATATGCATATCTATATATATGTATGTGCACACCTATGTGTGTATTCATACACATATATGCATGTGTGTGTGTATGTTTATTTATATATGTGTGTGTGTGTGTGTGTGTATCTATATACCAGTTGTGATAGGCAGATTGTCACCATTTTATATCTTTAATTTCACACATGTGGAATGTTTGTTTTTGATTTTGTCGGCTACACAGTATAGTAGGGTTGGTTGGGCGCCGTCTGTGAGAAAAACAGCACCATGACACAATTCATTCTGCTAGAAATTTGAAAATGACATGCTCTACTGCTTGACATTTGTGCTGAAAGCTCCAATACAAACAGATGGTGAACACAGAACAACTGTTGGCTTGTCATGTCTCCAAAACATGTACCGAGATTGATAAAAATCAAACATCCAGTCAACATCATGGTGTTTGGAGTGATCCCTAATAATGGCAACATTATGCCTCCATTCATCTTCCCATATGACCTCACACTCAACACAGAGACCTACATCAAGTGCCTGGAGTAGGTGGTGTGGGTCAAGAGGGTGGCTGCTGGAAGACCCTATGTCTGGTAACAGGACTCTATACGATGCCATACAAGCAGGAGAACTCAGTCACAGCTGTCAGACAATTTCTACGACCACATCATCCCTAACATCTAGCCACCTAAATTCCCGGATTGCAACCCCCTTGATTACTATGTTTGGGGCGCAGTTGAGTGAGCGACCAACAAAACTCCTTGTAACACCAAAGATGAACTGAAGGCAGCATTCACCAACTTAAACAAAGTCAACTGGAGGGTGTGGTTGAAACCAATGGCAATTTTATTGAATAAATTTACTCTTTAGTGTTTTAAGATATTTTTATGTAATTTTGGTAAATATATCTGTTAAAATGAGATGTCAAGTGATTTTCATTTTTGCACAATTTAGACAATATATTCACCACACCCTGTATATATATATATCACCATCATCATCATCATTGTTTAACATCCACTTTCCATGCTGGCATGGGTTGGACAATTTAACTGAGGACTGGCAAGCCAGATGGCTGCACCAGGCTCCAATCTGATCTGGCAGAGTTTCTATAGCTTGATGCTCTTCCTAATACCAACCACTCTGAGAGTGTAGTGGGTGCTTTCACGTGCCACCAGCACGAGGGCCAGTCAGGCGGTACTGGCAATGGCCATGCTCAAATGGTGTTTTTTACATGCCACCTGCACAGAAGCCAGTCCAGCAGCACTGGCAACAGCCTCACTCAAATATTGTTTTTCATGTGCCACCAGCACATGTGCCAGTAAGGTGATGCTGGTAACAATCACGCTTGAATGGTGCTTTTTAGCTTGAATATATATATATATATGTATGTATGTATGTATGTATGTATATACTTAGGTATATGTGTGTATATATTTTGTATGTATATGTGTATATGCCCCATACACTCATTATAATATAATATATTTATAGTTTACTGTCTAATTTATACACCCCAACCTGCCCAACTGGTAGCAAATACAACACTGCTTATGCTTTGAAAATAAGTTACCCAATTAAATTCAAATGCTTATTCATCAAATTGGATCATATCAAATCAGTCTTAATAAGAAAGCATATTGCATATTACTCTACCTTTGGTATTCAAGGTGGAAAAAATAGTCATTTAGCTGTGACTTATAAAATAGATTATCTTACTGAAAGCTACAATGTAATTATCATAGATGGATTTAAACCTCCAACTAACTCTCCATGATTTTAATCAATTATATTTCTCTCTTCTTAGGGTTCAAAACTCAGCACTGTTCCTGTCACTCTTTCATATGAACGACAAGTCCTTCAGAAACTAGATGAGTTCTGTCTCAATAATAAATCCCTCAGGATGTATCTTCATGTTCCAGATACAGCATTTGGTAAAAAAAAACATTTTATGTGTTCTGCATGAAATATATGCACATCACTGATTATCACTCCTGATTTTCTGTGGTCTGCAACACCTAACATAACTAAACTACTAACGTCAGTTGCTTTGTTGCAATTTCTCTTCCATGTTCCTCTTATAATGACCATCTGGAGCAAAACTTTCATATTTATAGTGGATGGATAGTAGATTTGGAAGGGTGTTAGACAGAATGCCTTGTGATATTTGGTTATCTCCTTTCTGAGTTCAAATCTAGCATCAACTTTGCGTTTCATTCTTTTGAAGTTGATAAGTAACAGTCATCATCATTATCATTTAAATAAATACTGAAGTTGATTATAACTGACTACACCCTTAAAAGTTGTATCTTATCATGACCTAGGCGTCCAGTGACTATTTCTTGTTGACAGTTAATATCAGTATTTTAATGCCTGGATTCTTCACTGGATGTGCAATGTCAGTGTGCATATATGACAGAGTGTAAGCATCTTGAGAGAAAAGTTGGGCATAAGAGGCATCAGATGCAGTGTGCAAGAGTGATGACTGCATTGGTATGGTCATGAATTAGGACAGCTGTGTAAAGAAGTGCCAAGCTCTAACTGTAGAGAGAACCTGTGGAAGAGGTAGACCCAGGAAGACATGATGAAGTGGTGAAGCCTGATCTTTGAACGTTGGACCTCATGGAGGCAATGACAAGTGACCAAGACCTTTGGTGATATGATGTGCTTGAGAAGACCTGTCAAGTTAAGTGAAATCATAGTTGTGGCTAACGCCAGTTTCACATAACTGGCACCTGTGCCAGTGGCACATAGAAAGCACCCTTCAAACATGGGGCCTCATGAAGGCAATGATAAGTGACCAAGACCTTTGGCAATATGCTATGCTTAAGAAGACCTGTCAAGCCAAGTGAAATCATAGTTGTTGCCAATGCTGGTGTCACATAACTGGATCTCTTGCCGGTAGCATGTAAAAAGCACCCATTACACTCTTGGAGTGCTTGGCATTAAGAAGGGCATGCAGTTGTAGAAACCATGCCAAATCAGATTGGAACCTAGTGCAGCCATCCAGCTTACCAGCTTCAGTCAAACCGTCGAACCCATGCAGGTGCTGGTGCCACATAAAATGCACTTGTACCAGTGCCACATAAATTGCACTCATGTTAGTGTGACAAAAACACACCCATGCTAGTGGCATGTAAAAAGCACCCAGCACATTCTGTAAAGTGGTTGGTGTTAGGAAGGGCACCCAGATGTAGAAATCTTGCCAAAACAGGCAATTGGAGTCTGGAAAGCTCTATGGCAGGCCAGCTTCTGTCAAACTGTCCAACCTATGCCAGCATGGAAAATTAATGTTAAACAATGATGATGATGATTTCATTGAGTTTTTATTAATATTACTATTTGAGAAGAACTATTATAGTATCTAGTTATTCATTGATTCAAGGATCTGGCAAAATGAAGGATGAAGTTCTCAGGTGGAGTAAATTCAATAACCAAGTCAACCCTGCTCAATGATCAAAAAACATTTCAGCTGTGACCTTCCATCATTAAGACAGCATTCCATTTTCAGGACATGTGGTTTACTATTTCTAACTGTTGGAAGTGGAGTTTGTTGCAGCAACAGACTGTGCACATGAAATGTATTTTTGTGTTGTGTATGTGATATATAGGCGTGGTTAGTAAACCATCTGTTAGGATTTGTAGGACACTATTTTGTGTAGTTAGTATTCTATTGTAGTTGTTATTGTGAGGAGATGAGTGTGACAGACATGGCTGGAATAATCTATGATAGCTTTAATATATAGTTTCAAAAGCCATTCTTGTTGTTTCTGTTG
Organism: Octopus sinensis; assembly: GCF_006345805.1. NCBI lineage: Eukaryota > Metazoa > Mollusca > Cephalopoda > Octopoda > Octopodidae > Octopus > Octopus sinensis. The sequence goes on along the minus strand of NC_043006.1, from coordinate 27,192,480 downwards.
TCCAAATTTGGTATTTTTGAGTATTTTGTCAATGTTCATCTAAGTATGTTATATTTATACACCATCTTGCTTTCTTTACTATGTTTTCTATGTATGTTATATGTGTGGCATATTTATATTTTTGAGTATGATGGCTGGGTGTACTTGATGATTTTTGCTGTTGCCGATAAGAGAGAGCCATTGTTTTGAAGCTAGATTGATTATGGTATGATCATTGTTTTTATTAATGTTGCTAAGTCTCTTCCATTTTTATTCATTTAAATTCTTCCTCTGAAGAAGGAGCTGGTTTCTAATAAAGATACAAAGCTCCATCTTTGGAATGTAGATAGTGAAAACAATGTTTCATTCTAAGCCTAAGAAAAGTCTTGCATAGTTTTATTGTTCTACTTACAGATTGTGTCTGTAATGTGTGAATAAGTTGGTTGATTTCTTTTTCTAAAAATCCAAGCCTATCCAGACTGATAGTTAGCCATTTACTTACAAAACCAAATGCTCCTATTATTATTGGTAAAAATGTAAATTTGTAATCTGGATATAGAAGCTGGAGTTTTCGAAGCAGTTGTCCATAGCTATCTTCTTTCTATAGCGAAACACCTATTTCTGCCTCTCTATTTCTCTGTTCCACTCTAACCTTTCATCATTTGATACTGGATTACCTCATCTAATGTCCCCTCTGTTGTGGCAAGACACCTGCTTCTGTCTCTGTGTCACACTCTAACCTTTCATCCTCTAACACAAGTTCCCCTCCTCAAATGTCCTGCCCCTCTCATAATTCTTCGTCTTGTGAGTTATTTGGTTACCCTGCCAGTGCTAGTGCCACATTAAAAGCATCCAGTCCACACTGTAATGTGGTTGGTGTTTGGAAGGGCATCCAGCCATAAATTCAGCTGTAAAAATCATACCAAAACTAACCTCACCTGTGCTAGTGCCACATAAAAAGCACTGAGTCCACTACTCTAAAAGACACAGTAGCCTAGGGTAGTTTTTCTACCTGGTCAGCTCTTGTCAACCATCCTACCCATGCATGCATGGAAGATGGATGTTAAACATTGATGATGATGATGACGTTATTCACATCAGCAGGACAGCTGATCTCTGTGATGGTACATACTTTTTCTTGTACTGTCATAGAGGTCAGCTATCCTACTGATGTGAATATTTCTTTGAAAATATAAGAGAAAGAAGATAACTATGGACAACTGCATACATGTGTGTGTGTGTGTGTGCACGTGTGTGCGTGTGTGCACATGCGTGTGCGTGTTTAAGTATTTGTATTATGATTTAGTGTTTGTGGGTTTATTTTAGGTGCTAAAGTTTGTTATAATATATAATTATGTTTTATAAATTAATGGCTGCAATAATTAACTGTATAAAATACATTTCAATACTAGCACATACACACAGAAGTGTTTCTTCCTGTTTTAATGCATTAAGTTATTAGTTAAACTGGAGCCCAGCTTATTTGTTTCATTTATAGGGAAATAGAGTAATGTTCATACCATACCATAGCATATGTGAAGTCGTTACAACTGAGGAAAGAAACTAGCTCATTGACACATTGGCTGCCAGTATTCTTTAACCAAAGTTAGAGCTCAAATCTCAAATTAATTTTTACTTCTAATCTTGTGTCATTGATTAGAACAAAATAAGTATATGGAATTTCTACTTGTGATGATTTTATAATTAAAAGAATTAAATTTAGTTAAAACCATTTAGGTTCTGTTTGGCGTCACATTCTTTCAATGCATGTGCACAAGCAAACTAACATTGTTTTCCCCAAAAATATAATGCTGTATTGATTTCATAGCCATACACAATATAATTAACATTCTCTTTATCAGTTGGAAAGGTATTGTGACTAACATGACGATGGAGAGAATGGCCCTCAACCATTTCTTTGGTGTAAAACATAAAGTCTATGTTGTTAAAGCTAAGGTGCATGCACTAAAACGTTAGGTTACAAATGCCTTTCAAAGGACTGAGGTAGCAGAGGTTTGGCACAGCAACAGAGCCTCTATTCAATCATTGATAAATCATGATGGGTGTGTTTTACTTGGTCTCAAGTAGATGTGTGCAGCTTTTCTACAGCACTTTGCTTAACTATTTTGGGTAAGTGATGGGTTAGAGACTGTAGTGAACTTAATGCTTAAGACAACTCTTGGCATAAGACTTAAGGTACTACAAAATGTCAATAACACTTGCTGAAATATAGGAGTTAGTACGTAGTTGCAAGAGGTGCAAATTGCCCAGTATGAATGCTCTATCCTATGAGCTTTATAAATATATATTAGTATTATTTGGTGACTGCTTACTAGATATCTACCTAAAATGTCAACAGAAGACGAGTTCTCAAACCAGATGGTACATTGTGTTCCCAAGCAAATCACTTCATTTTATATTGCTTCAGTTCATTTGGCTGAAAATGAAAACCAGTGACACCCAGGAAGTCAACCTTGTTACAGACTGGTGTTTCTATCACAGGGTAATTTTATGGTTTCAGCTGCTTCAATATCATATGCTGGAGACAGACTTTAACTTTTCTTTTCACATTAATTCTGAGTTCAAATCCACAGGAGTCAATTTTACTTTTCATTTTCCAAGGGTCTATAAATTTTATCAAGAACCAATCAAATTCTAGGATTAATTTAATATTCTTAAAAAACAACTTAGATGTGGATTGAAATATAACAAGACTTTTTTTCATGTTTCTGTCTTTCTTTTATTTTGTCATTTTTTACTTCTATAATTAACTAGCATTTCTCGAGAAGTTCCCACTTCAGCATAGTCTAAGAGAGAGACTGAAGAATAAAGATTTTTCTCTAGATTTAGCTGCAGCTATTGTTGACAGTTTGGCAATGATTCATAAAGCAACTCATTTGCAATATAATAAAACAGAGTATCTTGAAGATCTAGAAGCCCAATTACAGTAAGTATGGATTATTCTTTTTAACTTTAATCTACCCCTTTGTTTCAAATCTACAAAAAGCAAAATTGAAATTCTTGTTACATCTTGTCTTGTATTCTGTCTATTGTCTAAAAGTAAATTTATTGGTTTGTTCATTCATTTAATGTCTATTTTTCCATGCTAGCATGAAATGGATGAAGACAATTTGAGGCAGCATTTTGTGGCTAGATGCCTGTTTTGTTGTCAATCCTTATTTTTCAAATAGGGCACATTTTATTCCACTGGTCTTCAGAAGTGTAGAGCAAAATGTTGAAAAGTCAACAAAAAATGTAAACATCATATTACTGTTTTACTCAAGCAATGACAAGGCATTGAATGCTATCATTTGCACTGGCTTTTCTTGTTCTGTTGATGTTGTTGTCCAAAGATCAAAAACGCAAAGCTTTTAGAGAACATTTCAGCTTTCAATATATATATGTATGCTTACATATATATATATATATATATATATATTATATATATATATATATATATATAATATATATATATATATATAAACTAGCCGAGATACCCGGCCTTGCTTGGGATTAAAATGGCATAGATTTTTTATTGTTTTACTTGTTTCAGTGATGTGACTGCTGCCATGTTGGAGCACTGCCTTTTGTCGAAAAAATAGACCACAGGATTTATTCTTTGTAACCCTAGTACTTATTCTATCAGTGTCTTTTGCCAAACCGATATGTATATGTATGTATATGGGGGTATAAGCACACACACACAGAGACACACACACACATATATATATATATGTATATATACATATATTTATATACATATATATATATATATATATACACACACATATACATACATATATATATATATATATATACACACACATATACATATATATATATATATACACATATACATAAATACATATATATATATATATATATATACACACACACATATACATACAAATATATATATATATAGATATATATATACACACACACATAGGTTGGACAAAATAATGGAAACACTTAGCATCGTAGCATCATAATTTTGAAATATCTATAAAACTGTCAAAAGCTTGTTCATTTTTATGTTTTTTTATTTATTATTAGTGTTGCTTAACATGTTTTGCTAAAATTACTGTTTCTTTTCAGATATCATCAGAAAAAGGTAATTAAAATTCATTAAAATGACAGATCTATCAGACTTTCAAAGAGATCAAATTGTTGGTGCTCATATGGCAGATGCTAGCGTAATGAAAACAGTCAAAATGTTTGGTGTCTCAAGAAGTACTGTCTCAAAAGTAATGACAGCCTTTGAGAAAGAAGAAAAAAACCTCCTTATTGAAACAAAACTCTGGAAGAAAACCAAAACTTCCAGAAAGGGACTGTCTGACTCTTACACAAATTGTTAGAAAGGATCACAAAGTTACTGCAGAGCTTAATAGCCACCTCAAGAACCCAGTTTCCACAAAAACTGTTCGCTGGAAGCTGCACAAAGCAGCATTTCACAGGAGGGCTGCAATCAGGAAACCACTACTTACAAAAACAAACGTTGCAAAGTGTTTAGAGTAGAGTAAAAACCTACAGAATTGGTCCCTAGAGCAGTGAAAGAATGTTATTTTCTTGGATGAGTCATTCTTTACCTTATTTCCAACCACCGGCTGAGTACACATGTGGAGACAGCCAAAAGAAGTATTTGACCCAGACTGCCTTCTTCCAATTGTTAAACATGGAGGAGGATCTGTGATGATCTGGTGGGAGCTATATCTTGGAAATTCGCTGGCCCAATGGTTTCCCTTCTTGGCAGAATTGATAGTCAAGACTATTTAAGCATTTTATCTGATCAAATTTATCCTATGGTTGCGGAACTGTTTCTGGAGAGGAACACAATCTTTCAGGATGATAATGCACCAATTCACACAGCTAAAGTTGTTGCTGAATGGCATGAGGAACATTCTAGTGAAGTTGAATATTTTATCTGGCCACCACAGTCCCCAGATCTCTATAAGAAACATTTATGTTGCATTTTAGAAAAACAAGTAAGGAGTTCATATCCTCCACCATCAAGAACTGGAGACTGTTTTAGCTGAAGAATGGACAAAAATTCCTTTGGAAACAATTCAAACTTTGTACAAGTCCATACCTCATAGAATTCAAGCTGTAATTACTGTCAAAGGCGGTCCTACCCCATATTAAAATAAATTGGTTTGAAATCTTAAGGTGTTTCCATTATTTTGTCCAACTCCTGTATATACAACAGGCTTCTTTCAGTTTTCATTTACCAAATCCACTCATTCAAAATGCTTTGGTCAGCCTATGTAGGGTTTTTATTCTTACCTTTTTATTGTTTTGTCAGAAGAGTAGTGTCCATAACTCATTTTATGGCCTCTGAAAACATCTGGCACTACATTATCTAATGTACTTGCTTTTCGAAACAGTAGGAAGTAATTAGAGAGAAAATTGATAACTATTTCTATTTGAAATTTTAAGATGTTTCCATTATTTTGTCCAACACCTGTATACATACACATATGTATGTATATTTATGTGTGCATATATAGATATATGTGTATGTATATGTATGTATAGTTATGTACATATATATATATGTATATATATATATGTATGTATATATGTGTCTATATATGTATATGTCATCATCATCATCAGACGTTAAACGATGATGATGGCATACATATATAGACATGTATATACATACATATATACATATATATACATATACATCCATATATATGTACCTAAATATACATACATACATACATATACATACACACATATATATATGCACACATAAATATACATAGATTAAATAAAGTATAAGGATTTCAGTTCTCACCTCTTTATATATATACTAGCTGCCATACCTGGTAATTCCCAGGAAAGCAAAGCTTATCCCTTGGTTCCATTCTCATAATTGTTTTGCTAATCCAATAACAACCATACAAAGTATGTAGCCCTTAAAACAGTTTTTTGTGTATTTACAGAGAATACCAAACTGTCTTACACAGGATCGGGATTTTAGGAATCCCCAATAAGTTATGAATACCCAAATTGTGAAGTCTGTTATGTAATAACATGAAATTAGTTACCCGATAGTAAGAATTCAAATAAAGTAGCTCCAAAAGGGCTTTAATACATTCCCAGAGTATATAGAACATAGGAGGAAATACTAATGAGGTATGTATACTAAAATCGTGAAGCATGTTACATAATAATAGGCTAATTAGATATGAGATAATAACAATTCAAATTAGATAACTCTGAAAAGGGCTTTTGTTCATTCCCAGAGAATTACCCTGGGGGCGCTAGTGTTAGTATATTTGTAAATAAGTGGATCTATTGTTTAAGAAAATACTCTTTACTTGTTTAAGGGTTGTACTGAATAAATTGTGAAAATAAGTCTAACAGTTCAAATACTAAGAAATAGGCATACTCAATTTCATTTTCACCAAATAATTTAGGAAAAGGAATGGGTTATTTCCCTTGATATATATCAGATATATATAAGGATCCCTTCCAGGGGCCCTATTATCAATTTTTTCAACAATCTGAGTATGCCATGAGGTTTCCAGACATGAGTTATGCTCAAGTGTCAAGTTTCATCAAAAGCGATGAAATGATGTAGGAGGAGTTAGATAACAACTCTACAAACACATCCACAGACAGAATTTCCCACATATGTAGTAGATACTTATATATATACACATACATACATTCATATACATACATACATAGATATATACATATATATAATCACACACACATATATATACACATATACATATATATATATATTTATATATATACATATATGCAAAAATATAAATATATACATATAGTGAGAATTTACAAAAACACAAAAGACAAACACGGGTGTGTAAACAACAAACATGTATTAGTTTAATGCTCAGGAAGTGAGAAAGTCTTTTACGTTTTAAGCCTATGCTCTTTGATGAAAAGGAACACAGAAATAGACAGGGAGAGAAAATAGAAAAAGTATAGTGGCTAGCGATCTATCATGGCAAATGCTGGACAAAGGGGTCACACAGGAAAGCAAAGAAGAAGGGGAGATAATAAAGTAGTGGTGACCCCTACTGAGGAGGGAGTGCTCCACCTCAGAGAGGGGAAGATCTGGAGGGATGGTAACAACACACTGAAGTGGAGAAGAGGTGGATGGGACAGGAGTAGGAGAGGTGGTCAAAGGGTAGATGGCTGGGAGGGGGTATGTGGGTGGAGGTTGGGAGTGACTGGGGGTTTGGTGAGGGTGGGGGAACATACCAGGGGGAGAGGTGTAAGGGAGGATTTGGGATAGTGGCATCGGGTGTGATGGAATGGAGGAGTGAGTGGAGTTTACATTGTTTGGTGTAAGTGAGAAATTGATGAAAGAGATGATTTAAATAAATTATGTAATGTAAAGTAGTGTTAGCATGGGACGGCTATTGAGAGGAGAAGAACATGGAAAAAGCCAGAGGGAGAAGGCGGTCGATGGTGTGTATTTTGGAGAGATTAGAACGAATGGTGGCGTGCATAAGGCGATAGGATGTAGTGCGGTGTATGGGTAGGATGGTTGAAGCAGAGTGGAGAGTGGGGTGGAACTGGAGGCGGAAACCTTTAGGGATGAGACAGTGATGAAGGCAGCAACCGAGAAATGAAAGGTAACTGCAGAAGCATGTTTTTTGAAAATTAGTAGGGAAAGGTTAATAGAAGGTTGAAAGCAGTGGAAAGGAGGTATGGAAAGGTAGTTTTTTAGGCAGTGGTGAAGGTTGAGGAGGAAAGGTTTGTAATCAGGCATGATTGAAAAATGAGAAGAAAAGAGAGAGAAAGGAGCAAAAAGGAAAAAGAGACGGGGAGAGAAAGGTAATAAAGATGTGAGGGGGAAAATTTCAAAATATGTAGGGAGAAAAATGCAAAAGGCATGAGAAGAAAAAATGCAAATGGCTTAAGGAGAAAAAATACAAGAGGTGGGAGGAGACAAAAAAATAAAAACAAGAGAGGGAGAAGGAGGAAGAAGGAAGAAATAAAGAGAAAGGGGAAGAAAGGAAGAAGAGAAGACAAAAGGGAAAAAGAAAGGGAGGGAGAGAGAAGCAAGGTAACAAGTACGGATTAAGAGAAACGACAATAGGAAAAAGCAGAAAGTACAAAAGTTTAGAAAAGCTCAAAAGGTTCAAACATCATGGTGTATTGGAGTGATTTCTCATCAATGGGAGAGTCCAGTGTAATCCATGGGTAGGAGAGGTTGTTTTTGTGTGTCGTGTGCGATTATATTTTTAAAATTAGTAGTTGAGCTAAAACTGATTTTTAAGTTATGTCTATTGAAGAGCTTTCTGTAACTATGATTGACTGGAAAATGTCTCTATAAGCGATAAGAAATATTTACCTATCTTAAAGGTCACTTCAGGGAATTAGGGGTGTGTGAACCAGATAGTTTTCCTATTCCTATGTTTCCTTTTCTTTATTATTGGACTGGTAACAGGTGTATAGGTTATTTCCTCACTAAACTCACTATCTTTTAGAGCATTATTATATACTGGGGCAATGCTATTAAAAATGTCCCTATTGGAGGAGAGGCTAGAAATTCTTTTGCTAATGTTTTTAACTAAATTTTTAAATACTATGGGGGGATGGCAGGAACCTACATTAATATAACTAAGTCTATCGTTGGGCTTCCTATAAAGTTTGTAAATATTCTTATTTAAATCTAAGGATACATCTAGGAAATTGGCAACCATCAGGTTGGTATCTGTAGTTATGCTAAGACCAAAAGTTTCATCATTTGGATAATGTCCTTCCTAAACTGATCTTGTGATGGTCCATTGGCATTTGTGGTTAAAGCTAGGGCATCATCTTTGTAAATGGTGAAATATACTTTAGGAAAAGTCTTGCCCAATGTATCGAGTAGGAATAGTCCAATGAGATCACATATGCTTGCTCCATCATATAACCCCATGCTCACATCGAAAGCACCCTCTGTATCAGTAGTCTTGACCCACTTTGCATTCTCACTGAAGAATAAAGTCTTTCTAGCAGGGAAGATTATGTCCTTATCTTGTGTACTAATTTCTATAAATTCGCTTCTGAAGGTGAGGGCTTTATCTAGCAGTTCCTTAGAGATAGAGGCATAGAAATCGGCAATATTGAATTGCATAAATCTGACTTTATTCTTATTCCTAATGGCTTTAAACCAGTCAATGACTTCTATACTATTGGACCATTGAGTAACCTAGTAACATTTCTGACTTTTGCATTGATTTTTCCTAAAATTTCTTTACTAATAATACCAATTTCTGATTTAGCTGGGCTAATAAGCTTACATTTAGGATTAGATAGAAAGTTCTTTTTATGGTCTTTAATAGCTATAAAGGCCTCTTTATATTAAATTTACATCTAGCATTGATGATGCTAGCTTCTTTATTAATTTCGTTATAAATTTGTGCCCTAGCTTTAGTGTAATTATTAATAATGTTGTTGTGTAGGAGTTGGGAATATGTACTGTTTTCTACATTTTTTGGGGAATTCTTTATGTATTTGATATCTTTTTTCAGTTTCTGTTGGAAAGTGTTAAAAGACTTATGAAATTCTATTTTGTTCATGATTCATATATATATATATATTATATATATATATATATATATATATATATATATACATACATACATATACAAACATGTATATAAATACAAATTGAAAGTAATAGGTATGAAACTAATATATATATATAGATACATAAGGAAAGTAATTGACATTGAAATCATATAATAGTGAAAGTATTAATCGAGATGTTGCATTTTTGACACGTAATATGGAAACAGTGTAAGAGATGAGAGATTGTACCAGGCTTGCATTAGGTAAGAAGCTGAAAATGTTTTTGGCCCATGACATTGTATGGACACTAAGTAAAGCCTGTCTAAAATTTTAATGAAATCTGTTGGATAATTCTCAAGTTTTAGTGATGCACACAGACAGACAGAGTTTTATATATATAAATATACACTCACACACATTCATGCATTTACACATATATGTTTCTAGATTTGTATGCATTTATAAATATACATACATGAGCTTGTGCATGTATATGAATAATTGTTTATAGAGGCAATGACAAGTGACCAAGACTTCTGGTGACTTGCTGTGCTTGAGAGGACACATCAAGCTACATGAAATTCTGATCATATCCAGTGCTGGATATGATCTGTGCTGGTGACATATAAAAGACACTCAGTACGCTCTTTAAAGTGGTTGACATTAGGAAGGGCATCCAGCCATAGAAACCAAGCCAAAATAGGCAACTGGAGCTTGGTGCAGCTCTCTGAAACTGTCAAACCCATGCTAACATAGAAAATGGACATAAAATGATGATAATGATGATGATGACGATGATGATATACACAAATTATATTCTAGAAAGTGTTCATAGCAACAGGTTTTAGATGAAGATACAACAAAAGACATATTTGCTGGCATGTTAAGATGCACTTTTTTTTTTTACTTTTATATGTATCACATAATTTCCCTGTGTCTAATGTGGCCATACTTTGGATAGGAGACTGTATGTCATAGGGTAGGGAGCTGGATGAACATTAAGTCCACTAGGCACAATCATTTTCAGAAATAATAAGACATTTGGAAACAAACCAAAATATCGACCTTGAACTCTGTTGCACATGCACACTAAGGTATAACATTCTCACTCACTTGTTATTTATAGCAGTGCTTGGAAGTGATATGTGCAGAATGTGGTCATCTCAAAAATATTGGGTTTCAACTGTGCAGGATCTCATTGTGTCAAGGAAGACAAAAACTTTTTGAAAAGGGTCATAATAGGTATCAAATCATGGGTCTATGCCTATGACCCCAAAACCAAAGCTTGGAAAGAATCCCACTTGAAAGGAACAAAATTTAATGACATGAAGAAAACCCAAGAGAATGCAATGAGGTAGCTATTCACTATCCCATAAAAGGAGTTTCAGGAATGCTTCCATCAATGGAAATGATGCTAGATTAAGTGTGTGGCTTCAGAAGGGGACTACTTCAAAGGAGATTAAATACTGAATTCATATGCGTTGTAATTTTTTTTTTTTTATGGCACCAGTCCCAGTACTTTTTGATCAGACCTCATATTCTGTTTTGAATTTAACTTTATTCTTTATTTTAAGTTATTTATTCACTGAAAATGAATATATGATAATGAGATCAAAATAAAATTGGAACATATTTGGAATTGTCTCCTGTATTTGCTGGTAAAATGGAAACAATATGATTTTTCTTTTCACTTGCTACATAATTATTTTTATTTAGCTTTTTGAATGCTCCCTAACTGTATTATAGTGACCTTTCTGATTTCTTTCTACAGAACACAACATTGCCAAGACATTGTGGAACAGCTTACATTTGTGGCACCATTCCAAAAAAACAACAGATTAATTGAAGAAGACCATATCATAGAAGAAACCCTTAAAAGAGTGAATGAGAAACCCATTGTGTCAACAGCAGTGAAAGACATGAAGAATGTTTTCCATTTTACCAAGGAATGCTTGATTCATGGAAATCTCCAATTGGATTCCATTTATTTCACCTCTTCAAATAATGCTTATGTAAATATTATACTTTTTTTTTTGTTTTTGTTTTCAGGCATTTGGGTCTTGCTATCCTGGAACATTGTTGTGTGTATGTGTGTGTGTATGGTGGTGGTGGTGGTGGGGGTTTAATATTTGACTCTAAACACATACTGAATCCTTTCTTTAGTCAGTGTTTGTTGTTTTATGGTTATTCCAACACTCATTTTTAATATACAAAGTGAATACCAGAAGTTTTGGGACTTTTTCAAGAGAGACTCTCTTTTACTCTTTTACTTGTTTCAGTCATTTGACTGTGGCCATCCTGGAGCACCGCCTTTAGTCGAGCAAATCGACCCCGGGACTTATACTTTGTAAGCCCAATACTTATTCTATCGGTCTCTTTTGCCGAACCGCTAAGTGATGGGGACGTAAACACACCAGCATCGGTTGTCAAGCAATGCTAGGGGGACAAACACAGACAAACACACAAACATATACACACACATACATATATATATATATATACATATATACGACAGGCTTCTTTCAGTTTCCATCTACCAAATCCACTCACAAGGCATTGGTCGGCCCGGGGCTATAGCAGAAGACCCTTGCCTAAGATGCCACGTGGTTGGTAAGCAAGCTACTTACCACACAGCCACTCCTGCACCTATTTCAAAGAAGTACAAAACTCTAATCTCCTTCAAAGTAGGATCCTCTGACTTCAATACATTTGTTGTAGCACTTCAGCCTTGCTGTGACAGCATCATGTAAGTTCTCCAAAGTGAAGGTATCCAGGACATATAATAGTATAGATGATACCCTTTCAGTTGAAAAATGAAACATCATAGGCATCCTAGTTGACTTGCTTTGCTTGGCCTCTTGTGCCAATGAAAAAACATGCTCAGTTCATGCAAATTAATTCGACAATTCATAAGTTTCTGTAGTATTTTCACCAAGTTTAACACAAAACTTTATTGACATTCCAGTTACATTCCATGAACTAGTCAACAGTGGCAAGCAGTGTTTTAACATGATGTGTTCAAACTGCTGTTACAGCTGTCTCCTTCAATCTGGAATAAGGACAGCTTATTAGGTGTATAGTAATGATACACTAAAATTACAGTAATCTAGGACAACTATCACTGCCCCACTTAAAAAAAAAAAGATCCTAAAACATCTGGAATGCACCTTGTGTGTGTGTGTGTGTGTGTGTGTGTGTGTGTGTGTGTGTGTGTGTGTGTGTGTGCGTGCGTGTGTGTGCGCATGTGTGTGTATTATAATCTTCATTTTAAAAAACCACTTTGCCTTGTTTGTTTGGGTCAAATAGAGTTTTTTTGAGGCAAATGCTTTATAATCAAATGCTCTTCCTGTCCTGACAACTTTTCTTATTCCAGATTGAAGGAGACAGCTGTAACAGCAGTTTGAACACATTTTAAAATAAATGAAACTTGAAAAATATTTTTTAAATATCATTGTAATCTACTAGATAAGATTCGTGTAAATCCAAAGAAATCATCTAAAACAAAAACAAAAAAAGTTTTATGGTGTGCTTTGATAAGAACTCCAACTTTTTGAAACAATAAATTTATACAGAACTAGCTTATAAGCCACACTCTATGCGGACTTTTAAGCTAGCTCCTGCAGAGGGCTAATTGGGCCTGCAGCCCAAAACTAAAGACAGCTAAATAGCATGACTATAATACATCTATAATGACTATAAACCCCGGTGGTGTTTGATCAGAGGTTAAGGACGGATGAGAATTAATTCTGTAATGCAATCATTCTATTGTTCCAGTCCTAAGTTGAATTCCAACTGTTAGCCAATTTGTCCTCAAAGTTTATATCTCAACGTGAAAGTTACAAAACGAATGTCATTTACCTCCCCCTTGATCTCTGATAAATGTCAAACAAAATGGCGTGAATCAGTTAAGAAATAGCAACCTGCTAGAACTAGCAACCCAAATGCTTTTAAATCAGATCCCAATGCTGGATGTTCGAGAACTAAATGAAGGGCAGATTTTCAATCCTGGGATCATCCTGATTCCAAAAAGGTATAGTATGTCTATGTAGAACAAAGGCAGATTGAGATACAGGGGTTCCAGGCAGACAGACAGAATTTCGCTTTTATTAATATAGATTAACATGATTCTCAGTCACAAAATACAGTCTTCAAAGAAAAAAAAAAGAAAGAAATTCTAAAATGCAGGATGAGGAGAGAAGAAAATTAAAATGTTTAAGTTTGTTTCAGAGACAGACAGCTGAAGAAAAACAGAAGAGTTGATATGAATCACAGCTGCCAGATTAACCATGTATACTTGATTCAAATGTGTGTGTGTGTTTATGCAGACACACACACACCAGTACCTCACACTTCCCTGTTCTACACCACTATACTTCACACTTGTAAACATCTTCACAAATACACCCACCCAACAAAATCCCTATAGCACTCCACCCAACCATATTCCCACTTTCAAACACAGAAACACTCTTATTCTCGCACATAAATATCCATCTCTCCTCCCTTCTTATCTCCCACCATACAGCTGCATGCCCATAGGGTTACTAACTGCCTGCCTATTTTCTGTTTTATATTTTTCTTCTTTACCTCGTATCAAAAAGTTCCTGGACTAGTTCTGTAACACACCAATAGATGGCAGCACACAGTTGCATGCACAGTGAGAGCTAGCAGTGCCCTTCATGAGGCAATGTGCCAAGTGACATTGCTGTGTTTACTTCACAGGTTATGAAATTTGTGTTTTTGTGGTCATGAGTATGCTGTAGCCCGTGACTTTGTCATGGACAGAAACAAAGAGCCAAAATGAAATTTTGCATTAAACTTGGGAAACCTTCTACAGAGACATTGAACATGCTTTGGCAAGCATACAGTGATGACGCAATGGGTTGTAAGCTATGTTTTGAGTAGTACAGGTACTTCAAAAACAGAAGGATGCCCCTGGAAGAGGATGAGCAATCTGGAAGACTTGCTATGAACATCATGCCTAGAAAAGTAGCACTGTGCATTGAGAATTCATCCCTCAGGGCCAGACTGTCAATTGAGAGTTCTACTACAACATTTTGAAGCATTTGAGGGAAGCTATTTGGCGAAAGTTACTGGATCTGTGGATTGTGAAGAATTGGATTTCTCATGATGAAAATGCACCCTGTCACCAAGCTCTCCTCACTTGTGAGTTTCTTGCCAAAAACAACATGACGTCACTTCTGCACCTGTAGACTTCCGAGATGAAAATGCAGCTCAAAGGTTGCCATTTTAACAGTTGTTAAGATGGCAACCGTTGAACTAAATTTTGATCCAGAGTGAATTGCAGAAGTTCCTCAATCTGCTTACACAAAATGACTTTCTCACTCACTCTATTCTTTTCTCTTTCTTTTGATGAAGGACTAATGTTCAAAATGTTAAAATGTTAAGACTCTCTTCTCATTAGAGCATTAATCTAATACTTATTATATTTGTTGTCTTTTTTACTGTTTGTTGCATTTATATCATATATGTACGTATGTATATATATATAAGTATATATATAGGTGCAGGAGTGGCTGTGTGGTAAGTAGCTTGCTTACCAACCACATGGTTCCAGGTTCAGTCCCACTGCATGGCACCTTGGGCAAGTGTCTTCTACTATAGCTTCAGGCCGACCAAAGCCTTGTGAGTGGATTTGGTAGACAGAAACTGAAAAAAGCCCGTCGTATATATGTATGTGTGTGTATGTGTTTGTGTGTCTGTGTTTGTCCCCCCAACATCGCTTGACAACCGATGCTGGTGTGTTTACATACCCGTAACTTAGCGATTCAACAAAAGAGACCGATAGAATAAGTACTAGGCTTACATGGCCGCAGTCAAATGACTGAGACAAGTAAAAGGGAGAAAGTAAAGAGTAATATATATATATATATCACCATCACCATGACCGACCAGGCTATCAGATGTTGCTACACATCGCTGGTCACAATGCGCTTCACATTGTTTTTGCCTTCAAATGATGCCACGCCGCTGGCCAACAGAAGAAAGAGTGAGAGAAAGATGTGGCAAAAGAGTAGAGCAGGTATTGCCAACCCACCTCCTGCCGGAGCCTCATGGGGCTTTAGGTGTTTTCGCTCAATAAACACTCACGCCTGGTCTGGGAATCGAAACCGCGATCCTACAGCCATGAGTCCGCTGCCCTAACCACTGGACCATTGCGCTTCCATACACACACACACATACATATATATATATATTATATATATATATATATATATATATATATATTATATATATATATATGTGTGTGTGTGTGTGTGTGTGTATGTAAGTATCTTATATATATTTATGCATGTGTGTATATATATACATTCATACACAAACACACACTCACATGCATGTGTACGTGTATGTTAAACTAATAAAGCCATTTTATAATGTAAATTCTTATGAGAGCCAACTGGTGAATTGTAACATTCCATGTTCATTTTTTCAATGTGAGTTAATGTCATACTTACTCTATATTTTTCAGCTGACTAACTTTGAATTTTCCCACATTGGCCCAGTATCATATGATATGGCATGTCTTCTTGTTAACTACATTACATTCTTTTACTACCATCTTGAGCACTTTCACCAGCCAGACACCTGTAGTCGGTTCAGCCAATGTTTGATTGAATTCATGAAGATTTCAGGTAGGTGTTGGTATGGGTGACTCACCAAATTTATGAACTTCACACTTGCACACACACGTACACACGCATGCACACACACATAGACGCACGCACACACACACACACTGAGTTGATAACTTGCTTGATTCTTTGCAATGCCACTTTCAAATTTTAGCAGAAGAACCATATTTAGTTTTTCTATATCTTATTTGATGAGCAATATTGTTTACTAGTCACTGACTAACTGCATTTATGGTGATGAGAATAATAAAAGAAGTTCTGTGTATCTCAAGCGAAACAGCCTCCAAGGTATATTTTCAAAAGGACTGTACTGTCGACCAGTAGAAAGTGCTAGCCTATATTCTGCAAGAATTAAGATTTGTGGAAATTTAAATCTCATGATAATATTCTAAACCTCAGGATCAATTTATGCTGACTAAATTAACATGTGATCGTTTTTGTATGATGATAATAATGATGATACTGCTGCTGACTATTGTCACCATGACCACCATCATCAGCATCATTCAAAAGCTATTGCTTGCAAATTTTATTAGCAGCAATGTTATCCTAAGGTTTGGTGACAAGTCTCATAAAATCTCAAGAATACAGAATGCCACTTTTCTGCAGGTTGACAACGCATATCTCAATTCCAATATCCTTCAAGGTAGCAGTTCCAATATCGTTCAAAGTAGCAATTTGGGTGTTGTACAAAGTACACCAATTACCACAGGAACAAGTATCATATTTGTTTTCCACAATCTCTTCATCTTTCTAGCTCAGTCCTAGCATTTCTTACTTTTCTTGATATTCACTCTACTAGCATCATATGGTATTGCGAATTCTATGATCTTGCACTGTTCTTTCTGTCTTCTACAATCATATTTGGTCTTCTTATTTCAGTCTCTCTGGAGAAATATTATAAAATCTTGTAATTATCATTTACCACCACACTCTCTACTGTGTATTCATATCACTTTTTTGTCACCTTGAATCCACAAACTTGGCTAACATTCCTGTGCACCCTTTTACTGACATAGTCATGCCTGTACTTACACTCATTTTGAGCTAGTTTATTGCACTCACTTATGAAATACTTTCATCCATTTTTCTCCACATTCTACGTTTGCTCTCTGAGATTTATCAATCTCTATCTTTCTCAAATTTGTTCTAATGTGTTTACCCTGAGTGGTTGTAATCAGAGAATCAGTTTCTTGTTTCAGGTTTCCTTCTGTCAGCATTCTTCACTGCTCAACCAGCATTCTTCACTGCTAACAACCTTGGTTTGTTGCATGAATTGGCCATAGGGTTGATTGTCTTTCCAGCTATTTGTTCTCTTATTCTTTGTTTTAGTGACTTCTTTGATATTTCTTTCTGCAGATATTCTTTTTTTTACTATCCACAACTGAAAATTGCAGTATTGATGGTATCTTCTGTTATTAACAAACTTTTGATCCGTTCCTGGTATGTAGAGCCTGATGATATTACTTTTAGTATGTTGCCAGTTGTGTATTGTAAGTAGCTTCCTAGTTGTTCTATCTAATTCCTGCAGCTATGTCTTAGTCCAGGAGCAGAGTATCTCAATATCAGCATGGTCCACATTAATTGCTTTGATATTACCTCTATTTAGTTTTTTTTTCAAGCACCTTTCCATTAACTTATCATCCTGCAACAACCATAAATACTTCTTTCTTTCATTCTCTTTGAGCAATCTATTGTATCTTTTTACTATCAGATTTAATCTTTCAACCTCTCTCTGTAATTAAAACTCCTCACTTATTCACTCCAAACTGCATACCAATATCCATGCTAAATATTCTTACTGTAAACAGAATCTAGGTCTTTTTCATTTATAGTGTAGTTTCAGGTTATCCATATGTAGCAGAGGATTTTTCTCCCTAGTCTTAGCAAGCTTATAAGCAAGTTTGAATTTTTTTCAGTATGTTTGTCAAAGGAATCAATGCAATCACATAAAGTAATGGAGATACCAAGTCTCTATTAAAAATTCCTCTCCAAATTTTCTGATAATAGATTTTCCTTCTCCCTGTAAGTTATATAATTCTTCTTCTATGGGACCAGTTAGTAATTTCTTGAGCAATGGTTAGCATGCACAAGAGTTATAACAAAAATAATTCATAAGTGGGCTCAGCTTTTTATTTATTGGCATGGAAAATGAACATTAAATGATGATGTTGATGAGGTTGTTCAAATTGTACATGCTGGTAGTCTGTCCTCTATACAAAGGTATTACTCAACAATCTCAATCACAAGCAATGTAGTTGCACCATTGTTCAACCCAAATCTCAAATCCTCTTAGAAAAAATTCAAGGTTGCATTCTTATGCCTACTTCATCATGTCTGTATCATCAAATTGTTGTCCCAAAAGACTATCTTTTATTGAATCAAAATAGGGGGGTACCAGATCTGTACTAAACAGTTGATGGCAGGGATCACTAATCAGCCTAAATTGCCAATTGTTTGATTTTTGTCAAAAGTGTGTGTGCCCATACATTATGGCGAATTGGATTGTATTTAGATTCTTGTTTGATCTTTTCCTCCTAATTGCTTCTCTAGTCTGTTTGACTCAATTTGCCACTCACTGTTCATCTGCTTCATAAGAACTGACCTGGGCTTAATCAGCAACAACAACAACAATTGCTTAAGCAAAACTTATTCCATTGGACGTTTATTATTGAAAAAAGGAAATAAGCAGCAAAACCCAGAAGACTTTGAAATACACTACATTAGTAGTAACATTTATTTTTTTTATTTCAGGGTTAAAGTACACTGAATTAATGAAGCTGAAATCAGATCAGAAATTTTGGTCTGAGGTTGCTGGATTCACTGGATGTGAAATTATTAAGCGGTGAGTTCCAAGCCAATTACTAATTACATTGTGTAACAAAATGTTTAGTTATTTATTTATTTGTTTTTGGTCAGTAACTGTTATTTCCTATTTGCTTCTATCACTAAATCAACCCAAGCCAGCATGGAAAACAGATGCTAAAAGATGATGATATATGTATGTGTATATACATGTGTGTATGTGTGTGTGTGTATATATATATATATATATATATATATATATATACATATATATAAATACAATAAAAGGCTTCCAAATAAGGAAATGTTGTGCTAGAACACAAAAAGGGATAAATTCATGAAAGGAATGAAAATTAAAAACATTTACCATCTCAACTATATCCCAGACCAACGGTTTCTACCTATTTTTAGCAAACAAACAAAATATATTTGCCAAGGCCAGGTTCTTCAGTGGGATGCCTTCGTAATCCTAGATGCACTGACTGTTAGAAGCACATGTAGCTCTAACAGTTTGTATATCCTAACTTTTCAAACCTCTGCGCAGACGCAAACCATACCCGGCGACAGAGAGGATGCCGGTAAAAAATTTACGAACAAATTAATCAAGCAATATTTAAACATAATAATATAGGGTATTCTATATGAATAATATATAGTCTAATGACTAATTCGTCTTTTGTGCTAGGTCACTGGTAATAATTCATTTTTATTACCCTATTTAATTATGTTTATATATATATATATATATATATATATAAATCTTTAGGTAAATATAGTCAATAAGAATATTATATACTGAATTTATATTGAGTGCTCCAGTGTATAAAAATATTAATACTATTAAAGTATTTATATATTTAATACGAGCGATATATACATATTTTTTTAATATATCATTCGATATATTATACAATATTCATATTTTATATCTCTGAAGAGCAGAAGGGTTGTCTATAAATGCTTATCAATATAGGATTTCATTATAGGGACAACTCTTCTGCAAAACAATCGTAAGACGCTTAAATAATTAATTCAAAACTTTTAAATTATCAAATTTATTTTATACATTATATTTATATTTTTATATTTATTTATTTATATATATTTTTAATATAATAAGTTCTTTCACACAGGTATATCTTTATGATGAATTTGGATATTAATTTCCTTATATTAATAATAATAATATATTATTAAAAAATATGTATATATATATATATATGAGTGGCTGTGTGGTAAGTAGCTTGCTTACCAACCACATGGTTCTGGGTTCAGTCCCACTGCATGGCACCTTGGGCAAGTGTCTTCTACTATAGCCTCGGGCTGACCAAAGCCTTGTGAGTGGATTTGGTAGACGGAAACTGAAAGAAGGCCGTCGTATATATATATATATATGTGTGTGTATGTGTATATGTTTGTGTATCTGTGTTTGTTCCCCGCCCCCCAACATCGCTTGACAACCGATGCTCGTGTGTTTACGTCCCCATAACTTAGTGGTTCAGCAAAAGAGACCGATAGAATAAGTACTGGGCTTGCATAAGAATAAGTCCTGGGGTCGATTTGCTCAACTAAAAGGTGGTGCTCCAGCATGGCCACAGTCAAATGACCGAAACAAGTAAAAGAGAGAGTAAAAAAAAGAGAGATACATATATGTAAAACGGGGTGTTCAAAAAGTCTCTTCACAGTGAATTTTTTTCATCCTGCGCATCACCATGAAGCTACTTCAAGAGTTTTTTGGTGAATGGAGTATTTCAAAGGGACTTTGGCCACCAAGATCATCTGATTTAACACTGCCAGACGTTTTTCTAGGGAGCAAGTAAAAGATCAGTGTACAAGAATTGCCCAAAAACCATTAAATATTTACTGCGGAGAGACCTTTTGGACACCTTGTATCATGTGTAGACCTGCCTGTGGTAAGAAGCTTGTTTCGCAACCATGTGGCTCCAGGTTCAGTCCCATTGCATGGTACCTTGGGCAAGTATCTTCTACTATAGCCTCGGACCAAGCAAAGCCTTGTGAGTGGACTTGGTAGACAGAAACCTATTATGTGTGTGTGTGTTTCTTGGTATCTGTGTTTGTCCCCCCAACCGCCACTTGACAACTAGTGTTGGTGTTTACATTCCTATAACTTAGCAGTTCAGTAGACTTATGATGAAAGATGTTCCATCCATTACCAGGCTATCATTTTTTTACATACTGTATCTTGCACCTTATATAATGTGATCTTTTTGTTTTTGTAGGGTGTCATTGTTATTTCTAGCAATTATAATAACTATGTGGAGGATCCCTTGATAATGAAATTTAATACAATTCTGTTCCTTTGATAATGATAATAAAAGACCATATCTTTCTGTTATTTTTCAGACTTCTGGAACCATTCCATTTGAAAACATTGCAAGGTTGTCAGCATGCAAGGAAAGACATGCTAGAAGTGGGATTTCGGCTTTTATATGCTTATAAGAACATCAGTTCTATAGACAGTCTTCTCATTATAGCCTTTATGTTGGTTTATTAAGTTAATGAAATTAATTATTTCTCTGGTAGAAGAATAAATGACAAAAGAGCTAGTATTGCTCAAGAATTCCATCTTGCATTACTTAAGCTGGGTATTTTTTGAAACTTCAAAGTAGGAAATGTTCCGGTTTCTTCAAAGAAATGGAAAACTCTGGTCAAATGAAATAGAAATTTCATGTCATCTCACCATCCTGCTGATTCAGTAATCTTTTCTTCACCATTGTTGAAATTAGCCTGGAGCTTTTCATAATTACTTAGAAGCTCTGGAATGAGTGTATGTTCAATA
The DNA here is from genome assembly GCF_006345805.1 of Octopus sinensis. Taxonomy (NCBI): domain Eukaryota; kingdom Metazoa; phylum Mollusca; class Cephalopoda; order Octopoda; family Octopodidae; genus Octopus; species Octopus sinensis. Next base: position 27,170,691 of record NC_043006.1, on the reverse strand, counting down.
TTGGGAGATGATTTTTTTCCTCCAAGTTCGTTAACCATTACAACATGAAGAACACTATCAAGGATATGATGCTGACAACCAATAAATTGCAGTTCTCTCAAACCCTTTTGAGCAAACAGTCTTTGCAACTGAATGACAATGCCATTTCTTTTCCCAGTGTTCACACTTGTTGTATCAGCTTGATATACTGCTTCTGCACTGCATTAAGTCAGCACACCAAGTTTGGTAAAAACTTGCGTAGGCATTATGTAAAAATTGGAGTTAAAATTTCTAATCTCCTTACTCATCTATAGAGGGAACGTCTCTGAAACCTCTTTTACTTATATTTTCACATCTCCTAGATTCTATTCTATTTCCTTTCTCAAGTCCTTTGTAAAAATTTTATTTATACTTCTTGCATTGAAGAGTACAGTGATATATAATTAATTTAATTAATTCAATCATGAATTTGCATGATTTTTATATCTCTGTACGAGAAGATTTTAACATCTCTTTTCCATTTTTAACAAAATTGTTGAGTTTTATGGGATTTCTTTCCATAAATTCACATCACATCATATACAAGTATTATTTTCATATTTGCAAATTTACGCCTGTAAACTACCAGCAAAATATGAAGTATTAGAAATCTTTTTTGGAAACCTCGAAACTAAAGGACGAATCTAATTCAACCTTTTTACACATATATTACTATATATATATACTGGTAAAAATGGTAAGATAACAAAAGATACCTCAATATTATGTAAATAGAGGAAATTTATCTGTAAAATAATATGTGACAATTATTCAATAGCCAAGATAAAACTCTGAGTTTCAGATGCCGTGGTGGAAATCCACAACACCATCTCTTCGGTTATCTGGCCAGATAACCGAAGAGATGGTGTGGATTTCCACCTCGGCATCTGAAACTCAGTTTTATCTTGGCTATTGAATAATTGTTACATATTATTTTACAGATAAATATATATACACATATCAGGATGGAGTGAAAAAGGCAACTTTTGAAATTAGCAACTAAGAATTGATATTTTGTTGCAAATTACAGTTAAAAGAAAGGTGTATAAAGAACTTTGCAGTTAAATATTTTTTCAGGCTCCACAATGCAATTGAAAATTTTTAAATTTTTGGTTGAATTTTGGATATCATGGATTATAAGTTGTAACAAATACATATTTCTACATAGCAGACTGCAAAACAGTAAATATAGTATCCTTAAGACATTGCATACCAACTGATTAATATCAAGATATTAGTCAATACAATTGACTAATATCTTGAGGTTCTGCATTGACTATAAAGAGAATGGGAGTGTGAACTTCTCTCCAGTGCCACTGCAACAATCGTTGCAGTGGACGTATATGGTACGTGCGTGAAGTTTTCTGCTTTGCACCTTGACTTTAGGGCATTGTATTAAAGTTAATGATCGTTTTAAATTTAGTGTTGATTACATTTAGAGATGACTCATAAACCAATAATGCATCATGATATTGAAAGCCCAATATTTGGTACTCCATGTGATCTTAGTGAGCGAGTTTTGCCAACTTACAAGGACGTATTAAAATGTGTTTTATTTGAATGGGAAAAAGAAAAGAATGTAGTTAAGAAAGATCCTTCAATTAAACAAATTGTCAAGATTGTAGCAGGAAAGATAATTCTTCTTTGCCAATAGGCATCCATCCTTTGTGTTATGATTGAGTCAGTTCAACCGAAAATCTTAAACTTTTATCTAAACCAAGCATTACTAAAATCTGTGAAAAATAGAAAAACAAATGTGCCATCGTTTCAAACAAAATGTAATGTGTTTAAAAATAATGCAACAAAAGATTTAACATTTCCTGTTGCAAGTGCAACTCCTTTAAAAACTGAAATTATTTTGAATAAATTAAAAAGGTTAATTATTTTTATCACCAAAATGTGTCAAGAATCAAAAATTGGTTTACATGTAATTTTATTTTAATGAATGTGTAATGTAGACCTGAGGTAACACATATATTCGGTGACCTAGTATTAAAAATAAAGAAAGCAAAGTCAAAAAGTCTATTTATTTCACATAATTTCGAAATTTCAAGTGCGTTGCACAGCCTGAAGATGTGAAAATTTATAGCTTGAGATTTTAATATTTTGTGTTTTTAAAAGATTTTGCAAAAGAAAATCAATTTGTGACAATGAATGTAAAAAATAAAATGAAAAATAGCAAACGTGTTATAGATTGATTTTTTTTTTTTTCTTCACATTATTCAAAATTTCAAGTGGACTGTAGTGACTGAAGATGTAAATTTAAGAACTCCACCCTAATATATATATTCATGCATAAGGTGAAAAGCTTGTCTCTTATACATATTTCATTATCAAACTATGTTTCAGTTTCTTATCTTTTTTATATATTTTACTTTCTTGTATTTACTTTGAAACAATAAAGTTTTAAAATCCATATTCAATGTTTCCAAACCTTCATCAAATCTAATATTCAAGTATTGAAATAGATTTAACATCTGCATTACTTCTTATATTCTAGGTTTGATTTTTGTCGATTTTTCTGCTAAAGATTTTTTCACAGTAAGGTTTCCATGTCAACAATTGTGTTTTATTATTGTCAAACTTACATAACTATTACCACCAATTTTGGACCATTATGTCTTCATGTCAGTAGTTAGTTTTCATGAAGGCATAACTAATTATTTTAAGAGATGGTAATTAATATTGTTTCTATCATCATAGAAAGAGACAGTGTAACACAATAGTTGTTTAAATGCCTGGCTAAGATGTTGTTCTTGATAAAGGATATATATATATATACATCATTATCATCATCATCGTCGTTTAACGTCCACTTTCCATGCTGACAGTTTGACTGAGGACTGATGAGCCAGAAGGTTGCACCAGGCTCCAGTCCAATCTGGCAAAGTTTCTACAGCTGGATATCCTTCCTAATGCCAACCACTCCGACAGTGTAGTGAGTACTTTTACATGCCACCGGCACAAGGGCCAGTCAGGCAGTTCTGGCAACGACCACGCTCAAAAGGTGTTTTTTATGTGCTACCTACACAGGAGCCAGTCCAGCAGCACTAGCAACAAAAACATGCTCGAATGTTGTTTTTCACATGCCACAGGCACATGTGCCGGTAAGGCGACGCTGGCAACGAACAAGTTCAAATGGTGCTTTTTACGTGTCACTGGCACGGGAGCCAATCCATGGCCCTGGCAACGATCACACTCAGATGTGCTTTTAACGTTCCACTGGCATGAGTGCTAATCAGGCAGAACTGTCATCGGCCACGTCAGCGATTTTGATTTGATTTCACTTGCCTCAATAGGTTTTCGCAAGCAAAGTTTATTGTCAAATGAATGACGGGTAGTCATAAGTAGGCATAAGCAGACATTAAACAATGATGATGATGAGTTGCAGGCCTATAGAAAAGGACATCTAAGTGCATGTACTTTTCTTTAGTCCACAGTTTCTGTTTGCTTCCCAACCACATGGTTCTCAGTTCAATCTTACCTTGGATACATGTCTTCTGTTATAGCCCAAGATTGATCAAAGCCTTGTAAAGCCTGTCGTGTGTGTGTGTTATTGTCTTTTTACCTTGACACTGTGTGATAGTTGTGAATGAACGTCTCTGTCATGCAAGTATCATCCTTTGTTTCCAGTCTTTCATGGGAAAATATTACCTTATTTAAAAACAGGTGAGAGTTAGCAACAGGAAGGGTATCCATCTGTAGAAAATTTGCTCCAACAAAATTCTGTCCAATCCATGAAAGCATGGGAAAGTAGATGAAGATGATGATATAAACAAATGCTGCCGAAAGTTAAAACAAAATAAAATAACAAAAACTTTATTAATTTATTAAGAATTAGAACTTGAAGAAAGCAAACAAAAGTCTAAATGTGATGTAATCAAAAAGAAGCAATGCTGCATAGATTGTGGAAATCAGAAAATGTGTAACGGAAGTCCATCAATAGCAGGAACCATATTACAACCAGTATATATGACATATGAATTTTTCACAAAGCTTTTGAAGAATTTTTCTTTTACTGACTAATAAAGGTAATCTTAATGGTTTTGTCAGTAAGAAAAAATTAAATAAATACCCTTAAATCCAATATCATAATAAAATGTAACCATCCAAAGACTGTATTTCATACATTGCCAAAGAGTCTAAAAGCCACTCGCGGGATAACAGTAACACACCTTTCTTTTTATGAACATCTGAAAATAAAAAATTAAAAGTTGAAAACTTGTTTTTGTGCTATATGCCAAACAATAAACAAGTTTGGGAAATGTTAAAAACGAATTTTTGAAAAGAAATGAATCAATAGTTTACACTAAAACCTAAAATATATCAGGATCATTCTTTTATAGGGACTTCACACTATGTATTGTAATAAATTACAATGCTACAGTATATGTCTATGAATATATCTAGATGTATACATGTTTCAGGTTTACATTTGCATGTGTGTGTGTGTGTGTGTGTACCCATCTCAGATTTACATATATGTATTGTATTGGCATCCTTTCTGTCTCGGGAGACAATGGAGTTGCGCATTTTTTTTTTTTTTTTCTAGGTCTAGTCCGGCTGTTATATTTTATTTCCTGTTACATTTCTTGCTGTGGCTGTGTAGTCCTATCCTGGACAAACACTCCCTCTGGCAGGTACTGCAAATGTAGCGAAGACTGTTCCTGGCTGGTTGTAGTGTCATGGTCTCTTCCTTTCTTTCCATTTCTCCTCTCTCTTTCTGTCACTCCTCTGTATACCCTCTTTTACTGTACGTCGCCATTCTCCACGGTTGCCGGCGACTGCCTCCCAACCGCTAATGTTGATGTTGCAGGCCTTCATATCCCTTTTGCAAATATCCTTGTAACGTAAGATCGGTCTACCCACAGACCTAGTACCCACAGACCTAGTACCCAGTATACATATATGTATACTGGTCTCAGATTTATATATATATATATCATTGTATAATGTCCCTCTTCCATGCAAGCAAGGGTAGGACAGTTGACAGGAGCCGGCAAGGCAGAAAAGCTACCCTAGGCTACTGTGTCTGTTTTGGCAGGGAATTTATGGCTGGATGCCCTTCCTAACACCAATCACAGCGAAGGTTAGTTTTGGTATGATTTTTACAGCTGGATGCCCTTCCAAACACCAACCACGTTACAGTGTGAACTTGATGCTTTTAATGTGGCAACCAGCACTGGCAGGGTAACCAAGAAGATTAAGAATGAAAATTTTAACAAAAGGATACCACTTCTTTGAATATTATGAGTATACACCAAATTTTTACCACAATAGAGGGAGGAAAAGGAAATTGCAAGGAAAATAGATTAATATTTATATACTTATTACTTATCTAAAATATCAACTTATTATATGGTTTCCATGGAAATTGATCAAATAGATTTAATTGGTATTTAATGGGGGGGGGGGGCAACATGGGAATAGTCAGGCGGCATTGGCATCAACCACACTCGAATAGTGCTTTTTACGTCCCACTGGCAAGGGTGCCAATCAGGTGGTACTGTCATCAGTCAGAACAAGAACTATAATAATGATTTCTTGGGTGTTTTTTTGGTTTTTTTAAAGAGGAGTTAGGGTTATAATTAAATTGAACCCAACATTTTGTGACTTCATGTTTTATTAAAATAATAAAAATGAAATGTTTTGAGATTTGATCTCAGAACATCAAACAAAATAAACTCATATACTGCAGACTATTTAGTTTAGTACCATCTTCCTGCCTACTGTTACTGCTACAGCTGGCAGTGGCAACTGCGATGATGGTAGTGACTGTGGCGGCAGTAACAGTGGTGGTAGCGTCAAAAGTGAACAGACATTGTTCTATTTAAGTTTGTTATTGTCCTCTCTAAATTATGTGGCGATAAGCAGTGCAGAGATAAATACGTTTATCTTGCAATTATAGCTTCAATCTTCTCCTAAATGTGTTGATTCCAGTCATTTTATATTATATTACATTATAAGGAGTGGATGTGTGGTAAGTAGCTTGTTTACCAACCACATGGTTCCGGGTTCAGTCCCACTGTGTGGCACCTTGGGCAAGTGTCTTCTACTATAGCCTTGGGCTGACCAAAGCCTTGTGAGTGGATTTGGTAGACAGAAACTGAAAGAAGCTCGTCGTATATATGTATGTGTGTATATATATATATATATATATATATATATGTATGTGTGTGTGTGTGTATATATATATATATATATATATAATATATATATATATATATGCGTGTGTGTGTTTGTGTGTCTGTGTTTGTCCCCCTAGCATTGCTTGACAACTGATGCTGGTGTGTTTATGTCCCTGTTACTTAGCGGTTCGGCAAAAGAGACCGATAGAATAAGTACTAGGCTTACAAAAGAATAAGTCCCGGGGTTGAGTTGCTCGATTAAAGGTGGTGCTCCACCATGGCCGCAGTCAAATGACTGAAACAAGTAAAAGAGTAAAGAGTATATCCTATTATATTATAAGCAATTATCTGATATGATTGCCCAGGAGTAAAGAGAATATTCCAAGTAAACTAAGTCAGTCAAAACAGTTTGATTGTTGCTTGAGGTATTTCAAGGCTAAAGCTGATTGTATTAAAATTGGCTCCAGTAGAACTCAGCACTGAAATTACATCAAGTCCTGGGAAATGACCTCAGCCCTATGTCTTACGGTCACCTTGCCAGCTGCTTACCACTATACAACTCATGCAACATAACTTAATAGCTGTTTAATATTATAGTCTTGACTCATTTAGGCAATTTCAACAACCGTTGAGACCTGCTCATATCTAGGAGCAAAATGCATCACACAACAGTTTATTTGACTAGAAAGAAATTAGAAGTGACTCCAAGCTTTAGTTATTGTAATGGCTCTTCGGTGGAAGATAAGTTGTTGAATGTGTTTATTAAAAATATTTCCCCACTTAAAACCACAAACCATTTAATATAAAGTGGAAGTAGAGTTAGAGAAATATGTTAATTTGATACATTGTATACACATTTCAGTTGTATTATTATGATACCAAAAAACAGATTATACAAAAAATATACATGCACATACATACATATATATGAACATGTGTGTGTGTATTTAGGTTGAATGAATATGAGAGGAGTGCTCAATACATGTTGAAAAGGATATGATTTTTTTTTTAAAAACAGTTTGTCTTGCACCTCAAGTTGTAGTAATGTGAAACTCAAGTCACAAAACAAACTTTTAGTTACAGTTTCAATAAAAAATAGTGTGTATGAGGAGAGAGAGTGGGTGAGTGAGTATGGCAATGAGTTAACGCGATCAGAACTTGTGAAAGGAGACCCAGAAGAACATGCGACAAAGTGGCTATGGTTGACCTCAGAACCTTGAGCCTCATGGAAGAAATGACAAAAGACTAGGATGGCTGGTGATATGTGACTCTCAAAAAGACACTGTCCACCTTATCAGAACTGAATTCTGGAAGCATTATATGTATGTATGTATGTGTGTATATATATGTCGCCTGGTCAGAAGGTCGAGGTACGTAGCATTTGATAAATCTATTTTAATGGAGAGTTGCGCTGATGAAAGATATGAAATTATATTTCTAATCTAGAAACATGTTCGCAAATGACCGTTAGACTTTGTTTTCGTTATTTATTCCATCTAATTTGCATACGTGAATTACAGGGATATGTCGTATGTGGAGTCCCATTTGTAGAAAATAGAAATAAACAGTCTATGACTGCTATTTCTAATTTTTTCGGTATGCGGCCAAGCAACCTGTTGCCTGCCCCTTTCATTTATATATATATATATATATGTGTAAATGGTATTTCACCCAATCTCCACTTCAAGTCACCCAATCCATCCATCTTTTTCCTCACTGCAGCTCTCCTTTGATATCATTTTATTTTTTTCTTGATACATGGAGCCATTTCACTTGTTATCCATTCTTCATTGTTCTCTCCACCCATATTATTACATTTGCCATCCACCACCACCACCATCAGATCACCAACTTATCTCTCTGCAGCACCAATCCTGCTACCTCTGTAACCCCACACTCCTGCAGCCTACCTAACTACATGTCAAATCTCTTTCTGATCCCCACCCTGTCAACCATATCATTATTATCCTGCTGCTCCCTTCCCTCCATTTTCTTCTGCATCCCTCTTTTGAGTGCCTGAGTAACACCTTGTAGCTTCATTAGAGCCTCAATTATGAAGTGTAATTTATTTCAGGTACTCAACTGAGTCCACTGTATCTTATAGCAGAAACAGCAGTAAAGCTGATGAAGTTCTTAAGACAATCATTTATTTCTTTGTCATTTCATGTTCTTATCCTGTATTCAACTAACACTTTGTTCTGCAGCAAATGAATATCGAGTTCTACACCAGGTTGTCTCACAATGCCTAAGCAATATACACATACATACAAACAGACAGACACACATACACATATGTATACATGTACAGACATGTGTGTTCGTTTATAGCTAGGACAGAAGAAAAAACACAATTAAAAACATTGAGCATAAGAGGCAATCTATTGTTTTGAAAACGGAGAAAGAAATATGAAAGTTAAATCAGACTTACTTTTTGCTAACTTATGAGACTCCTGATTACCAGATGATATAATTAAACAAGTTTTTTTAGACTTCAGATCAAAACAGTTAGAATTAGTCACCAATTTTCCACCAAGAGTTTTTACCAAATTTTCTAAGACCTCTGAAATTGAAATGTATAAATGAAATTAGAAATTTTCTTTATTGTAAAGTGCCTAAGTGCTGGTTATAGCTCTAGCTAAGAATTCAAATGCCCAATTCTATCTCATTATTATCATTAATATTCTCTCACACCGGCAGCCTAAGGTTTTTGCTGCTTCACAGTGCCCAATTCTCTCTCATTATCAAAATCATTATTCTTTCAATCCAGCAGCAGCAGTGCTAAACCCATTCATTCAGTTATGTTACCCTAAATCCCAAAAGTCCATCTCCTCGTGTTCTTTCTTGGACCAGCCTAACTCTGGTCTCTCTCTCTCTCTGTTTCCTTAACCACTTGCTTCTCCCAACACTTTACCTCTGCTACCCCTACCCCACCCTATATAAACTAGCTCATTCAGGTTCTCCTACCTCATATTTTAATACTCCGCCACATGGAGTAAAAACCAGAAAACATTCAGGTAAGCAACCTTGTTTTCCAACCTAGCACACATCTAAAACCTCTTTTTAGCACAATTATAATTACTTTATTATTTCATTTCATTATCTCATTATTATCATTATCTACGTAAACACAGTTTCGCGTTCCATGCTGTATGTTTAGAAAAAAAAACTTAAAATCCCTTCAATCAACCCAACTCTCTCTCTCTTTCATGCTCATTTATTATTGTCATTTATTCATTCATTTAACTAATTTCGTCAAAGTTTGACTGGCCAAAAACTGTTGGTTATAGCTCTAGTTAAGAATTCAAATGCCCAATTCTATCTCATTATTATCATTAACTAGCAGTATTGCCCGGCTCGTGCGCTCTATGCACGTGCGAATTAAGCTAAACTTGGATGAAGTCCAATCAAAATTCAATTATTTTGGTTTTAAAATCAAGCATTTAATGCCCTCTATTTTTGCGCTTATGTGTTCCATTTCCTCAATAGGAAGTACATAGAAGCGTTTCATAAATTTTTGTTGATCAAATAATTGCATTGTTGAATTATTCTTTTAGATCAGTATTTCTCATACTCTCCATGGTTTCTCATTGCCTGTTTCCCTTTCACTAAACATTTTTATATCTTACTTTCCCCTATCCCCTCACACCACTCTCATTCCCCTCGCTATCTTATGTCATTCTATCACTCAGCCATTATTTCTTCCAAGGGAGGCTACTCCCTAACATTGATAGTCTTTCTAGAGTTACCTCCTTCAATGCTCAAACTTTAATCTATAATCTATAAGGCCTAAACAAACACATTATCGATTTTTGCACTTGCAAGATGAATTTCGAAACAGAAATAGCGCAGTTCAATTTTCATTCGCCTAAACTTTAAGTGACCCATTTTTGGTGGTTCTACGATTTGATGGCTAGGAGGAGATGTGCCAGGAAGTTAAACACACAGATAGACACACAAGTTGAGTTTTATATATATAGATGTTTTCTCACACCGGCAGGCTGAGTTTTTGTTGTTTCGCAGTACCCAGTTCTATCTCATTATCAGAATTACTATTTTTTCACTCCAGCTGCGGCAATGTTAAATCCATTCATTCAATTATGTTACCCTAAATCCCCAAATTCTGTCTCCTCATGTTCTGTCTTCAACCAGCCTAACTCTGGTCTCTATTCCATTCTGTTTTGTTAACCACTTGCTTCTCCTTACACTTTACCTCTGCTCACCCCACCCCACCCATCCCTATATAAACTAGCTCATTCGCATTCCCCTACCTCATATTTTAATACCCCACCACACAGAGTAGAAACCAGAAGATGTTCAGATAAGCAACTTTGTTTTCCCAACCTAGCATACATCTAAAACCTCTTTTCAGCACAATTATAATTACTTTAAATCTCTGAACGAGGTATAAACAGTAACTGCACAACAATGTGAGGTATACTTGCCATCTCAATATGGCTAACTACTAAGGGTGGGTGTTACTGTAGCTTGTAGCCCTAAGAGAACATCGTCCCCAGCTGACTTTAGGCACAGTTACTGTTTATACCTCGTTCAGAGATTTATTATTGCTTGCAGACAGTTTTTCGAAATCAGTGACGAAAAGTTACTGGAAAAACGATATAAGAATTTGCATTGGGACCTTCCTTCATCAAAAACCGGTGATTGTCGTACGCTGATGACAGGTCAAAACATAGAAACTACAGTCCGTGCGTATCACTTAGGTTGACGAGGGAAGGGTGACCTCCCTTTGCAAATACTATAAGGGCACAGAAAGTGTGCCTAAAGCCAGCTGGAGACGATGTTCGCCTGGGGCTACAAGCATCAGTAACACCCACCCTTAGTGGTTAGTCATATTGAGATGGCAAGTATACCTCACATTATAATTACTTTATTATTTCATTTCATTACCTATTTCATTACCTGTCTATGTAAACACAGTTTTGCCTTCCATGCCATACGTTTAAAGACAAAAAAGATCCCTTTGCTCAACCCAACTTTCTCTCTTTCTCTATGTCTTTCACACTCATTTATTATTGTCACTTATTCATTAATTCATCTAATTTTGTCAAAGTTTGGCTAACCAAAAACTGTTGGTTATAGCTCTAGTTAAGAATTCAAATGCCCAATTCTATCATTATTATCATTAATATTTTCTCCCTCTGGCAGCCTGAGTTTTTGCTGTTTCGTGATGTACCCACCACTCCCACCTCCACCACCTGTCCCGGAAGTCTGACCTCTATCAGATGTCTCTGCCATGAACACCTCCAAAGGCTTAATATTCCTCCATTTCTACTTAGGTTTTATCTCCTATGTAATGTAGTGATTATGTAGTGCATAAAATTATGATGTAGTGTATGAAGGTTGAGGGCTATTGTATGTTTATGAGTTCTGCCAAATACAAGCTTTCTTTTCTGCTACATGATGCTGCTGTCCCGCATCCCAGAGTCTCACAGGCTCACACCTCCCTCGCACTCAGAGTTGGCACACTGAAAGGTGGGTCTGGTGAGATTGTTGAGATGCTTGAACGGAGATGTGTAGATTTGTGCAGCATCCAAAAAGTAAGGTGGAGAGGAGGTTCTGCTAGGTCCCTCACAGGCAAAGAACATAGGTATAAGATTTTCTGAGCAGGGGACACTGATGGGGTCGGGAGCGTGGGTATACTTCTTGTGGAGAAATGGGTCGATAAGGTAATCGAGGTAATCAGAGTCTGTGATAGTGCTACATCATGGGTTAGCAACAATTATCTCGGCTTAAGCCCCTCAGCCAGGGCTGTATGATGGACAGAAAGACTGATTTTATGACACCCTTTTGCAGACTACCTCATTGACAAATAACAGGGACTTTCTCTTTGTGGCTGGCAACTTCAATGGGCATGTGGGACAATATGCAGGGGACTTCCATGGGGTACAAGGAGGCTATGATTTGGGTTCCTGCAATGAAGAGGGAACCAGGCTGCTGGAGTTCTGCGATGCAAATGATCTTATGGTTTGTAATACTAACTTCAGGAAACCTGCCAGTCACCTATTCACCTACCGATCTGTTGGGTTTGAGTTTTCCTCAGGTGTGTGGGTTTGAGTGGGGTAGTAATCAAGTTTTACGAGGTGTTTTGGAGGAATTTTTATTGATTATGTTATGTTATTGTTTAGAATTTATTCATGTATGGAGAGCTTTGTAAGCGAATGTGTATGTTTATGTTAGTAGTTTAGTTATTTGGTTTTATTGTATTTAATTTCTTGCTTTGACAATGTTAAAACCAAAGGTACAAAGTTCAATAATTAAAATCTTAACTGGGTGTGTCAACTTTTTTGTAATAGAATTTTATATTATATATATATATATATATATATATACATACATATGAAAATAAGCAATCACATCACTGAAATCTGAAAGCTATGAGATAATTCATGATTAATTCAAAACAATATGAATAAATAAGCTTTACATTTGTCAGAAGAATCTGATTGCTAAAGAGTTAAAGAACCTACATCTCAAAAGTTCTATTCTGAGTTAATATACAGCGTGTCCCAGAAGTCGCGCACCACCCTGGTTTTTTAAAAGAATATACCTTTAGTGATTTCAAAAACACGTTATTGAAATTAATCATAACAAATGCTCAAATTGAGCACCCTCTACAATAAAACATGCTGAAAAAAATATAATATAATAAAACAAAATGCTTTAATTATTTTAAATGAAAACCAGAATGGTGCACGACTTCTGGGATACCTTGTATATTTGAGTATATATTAATTTTTGTGTATTTAAATTCTTTTCATAGTTTTTATTATGCCAATACTATTAGACAAAGGGAGACAAAGTGAAGATAAAAAGAAAGATTAAGATACTAACCTAATGGTAGTTCAGAGGTTTCCCCAGTAAAATAAATTTGATAGGATGTTAAAAGATTTGTATTTGATAGACGTGATCGTGTTGGCCCTCTGTGATGTTTACCATTAACAGTATCACCAGTGATTTCAAAATTAGCCTAAAAACCAAAAGACAGCTTAGTAATCTGTTTTCATTCACTAGTATAAAACAAAATAAAATAATTCAGCAGGTTCAGAAGGAAATAGATGTAATGCCAATAAATAAGGAGTATAAATCTGATACAGCTCATCTTTCCAATATTCTTTTAAACAACATAAACAGTTATATGAAAATTGTCTTCACTGTTGTAACTAACAATGAAACTGCTTCTTGTTGTGGTTGTGTAACCCTGGTTGGTCCTGATCCAATGATCTATGACATTACCATACTTCAACCTCTCACTTTGCTCACAGCAACTTCTGGTTGTTTTCCCTCTCTCAGCTGAGATGTCCTTGTATCGCAAGCTACTTAGCAACTACACAGGTTCTGGTACCACATAAAAAGCATCTCTGCAAATGCCATGTAAAAAGCACCCAGTACTGTAAAGTGGTTGGCATTAAGAAGGGCATCCAGCTGTAGAAATCATGCCAAAACATGACTGGAGCCTGGTACAGCCCTCTAGCTTGTCAGCTCCTGTCAAACCATCCAACCCATGACTGGTAATGGAAACATCAAACGCAAGGATCCCCAAACTTTTTCATGGAATCATTGATCCCTCAGCAACCTCAGGCATGTACAAAATATAAATTAATAATAATTTAGTAGATGTGCAGTTTCTATGTTTTCTAGAGTCTGTCATCACCTCCTTACTTCCTCAGTCATCACATAGATATTTCCTTCAAATATATAACCATACACTGGCCATTATTATAGCTCAATTAAAAATGTGTATAAGCAAGTTGTATTTTATGTATTTTTACTTCTTAAACAAATGTCAACATTTGACCCTGGCATTTATCAACTCCCTTTTTACCCCCAGGCATTTATTGACCCTTTGAATAGTCCCATTGACCCCCACAGCTCAATATTGAGCTCTTGGGAGACCCCTGATCTAACTCCTCACAAACCACATATCTGTTTTGTCCACAGAAAAATAAACAAATTTAGTAAAACAATTCTAAGTCAAAAGTAATTAACAGTTCAGAGCTTCACGTTGAGTAATTTTGTCTTAGACATTCCAAGTTTTACTTCAGCTATTTTATACACTGGTCTCTGCAGGGTTTCATTAGGCCATAAGCATGCTACAATAATATATAACATATATGTTGAAATACTTCCCTAAAATGTTAAAAAATTCCATAGCATTAGAGAGAAGAGATTGTTTAGTACAATAACAGCTATTAGCTTGAATTAAAGTAACAAAAGAAAATGAAGAAATAAACTTTTACTACCTCTTTTAATGGTATCTCACTCTTCATAGATTGCTCTATCCATTGGAAAGATACAACCCAACATTTATGGGCAATTCCCTGAAAATATTTCAGTGTACGATCACAGTAACGCACCTGTGGAGATACTAAACAAGATATTTGTCTCTTACTGTTTGAAAGGCCAGTATGAGTAAAAGCATCAATGTTAATAAAGGTTAACATAGCAATTAGTGATATGATAACCACATCAAACAAAAGTAACAAGCATGCTAAAAGGTTCATCACAGCTAAACTTTTTTGTTAAATATTTATAGATATATTCTGAGGTTTGTACTCCTGAGGAAAGTTTTTTAGCGTGAAGTTTGTAGGTAAAGAAACTAAGATGATAAGAGAAAAAAATGAGAAAGGCATCAGGCTGGTTTAGGTGGTGGATAGTTACACAGCTTGCTAGTTCAGGAGAGCTGAAGTTGTTGAAAGATGCAGAGAAGAAACAGTGATCTGTGAATCAGTGACTGTTACCTGCTAGGGTGAGTGAATCTTTTCATGAACCATCCACATTAAAGCCAATTAATTTGTTACATTTTTTTTTCTTTGCGGATATAAGAGTTGAATATGGTCTACATATTTTTCATACTAAATACCTTTACATCATCAAGAAAGTCCATATAAGGAATAGAAATACCATTTGTTTCTTGATTTACACAGACAAAAATCTTTACTTGGAATTGTTTAATGATAATTATTTCAAAAAGAAATGTCCAGAAAGAAAGAAACCAAATCTGCTAAAAGTATTATCAACAAAAAATACCTATGACACAGTCAAGTAAGGATCAATAGATTCAACATATCAAACATGCCATCTTCATAATCTCTTGCTCCCTCACCAAAAATACAATTCTGTATAAAGGATTCAGTTTTTAATATCTCAACAGATTAAACGGTGTCAAGCAAGCAGAATCATTAGCACACCAGCAAAATGCTTAGTGACATTTCATTTGTCTTAGGCTCTGAGTTCAAATTCCACCTTTCATCTTTCTGGGGTCAATAAAACAAGTACCTGTTGAATACTGTGGGTGATGTAATCGAATTATTTCCTCCCCCAAAAGTACTGGCCTAGTACCAAAATTTGAAATCAATATTTCAACAGATATGATGAAACTATACTTCAACTGAACATTTTAATTTATATCCTAATTAGAGAATGTATGCAAAATTCTGCTTACCTGTCTTTACTATAACATGCGTTACTTCTGACGAAAATTGCGAAGAAAACTTATACCCAACTTTATCACAAAACTGTTTGAGTTTATGCTGCAAATATATTGATTATCTATCATTAAATTCAAGTCTGTATGTGCAGAAATTTCTATTCAAGAGAACTTATTTTTCAGTGTTGAATGACACTTAATATGAAAGAGAACCAATAATTATTTCAGTCAGTAGCAACTTGGTATTTAGTACCAAGTTGAAAATAATTTAGATTAAAAAAGCATCAAATATTAACTCAATAGTAAATAATATAAAAACAAACTGTTATCAATAAGTTATCAAAAGTTATCAATAAAGCTCTCCTGCAAACTACAGGAAGCTTATAACATATATTCAAACATGTCTTATGCAGAAGTGTTAAATGTCAATTGTTTTAAAACAAAACAAATACATCAAATACCACAATTATCACATCTCCAGACACAGCCATTACAGAGACAGACATAAAAAGAAAAACACAATTAGGGAAATAAAAGTTACCCCTGAAGTTGGGATAGTACAATGATTTCCTTTCATAACAAAAATTTCACACACACAGAAGTAACCCAGCAGAAAATACACATTAACCCTTTAGTGTTCAGATTATTCTGTCAAATGTGATGTTTGTTTATTTAAAATGGTTTGAATTAATCCTGCATTATCTTGTAGTTTAGAGATTTCAGTAATGTGATTTTTTAGTTTTAGAATGACATGGTAGGGCTGAGGTGAGAGGCAAGATCTGGTCAGTTTCAATATAAAACAAGTTAAATATTTTGGCCAGATATGGCCAGTTTGAATGCTAAAGGGTTAAAAAGGATCTTCAATAACTACAATACAGATAGAAATTGTTACATCGATACAATGAAATCTAATGTAGCTTGAGATATCACTATAATTCATTATAAAATGAGAATAACATCCCTGACTCAGGGCTGTCATTTCACCAAAGCTGAAAAACAGCTACAAAACACATGTAGATCTGTTATTCAACCAGTCTTTAGCTTTCAAAGATCATAAGCAACTCTAACAAAATAAATAAATAAGAAAATGGCTAAGATGGCTGTTACAAGCCATTCGTCCATTCCTAATTACCTCATTTCCTCCCAGATTATAAAATCTTTGTTTTAACTGCTCACAACTCTAATAGTTAGCTGTCTTACCAAAAGTACAGTATATATGATTCTAGAACCAGTTGCAAGCTAAAATGAACCTACTCAAAAGATGTTCAATGATTTTTGCTATCACCTTCATTCATCATCATCATCATTTAACATCCATCTTCCATGCTGGCACGCATTAGATGGTTTGACCAGAGCTGGTAAGCTGGAGAGTCACACCAGGCTCCAGTTGTCAGTTTTGGATTGATTTCTACAGTTAGAGGCCTTTCCTAATGTTAACCACTTTACAGCGGTTCTGAGTATCTTTTACATGTCACCAGTACAGGTGCCTTTTACGCATCACCAGCATGGATGCCTTTAATGTGTCACCAGCACAGGTGACTTTTACATTTCACCGACACTGGCCACAACCACAATTTCACTTGGCTTGACATGTCTCCCCCCTACTGATTAAGCTGTTTAGTTACATGAAGGGCCATTAATAGCACCAACTAACCTTCATGTTTCCAACATGTCAGCAACCATCTCTGAAGCTCTTGCAACTTTCTTTAACATTTCTCCCTCCCAAATTGATATTCGGTTTTGTGCAGTAGATTTACCTTATCTGTTTATACATCTTTCATCATCATCATTGTTTAGCACCAGGCCCAGTCTGATCTGGCAATGTTTCTACGGCTGGATGCCCTTCCTAACGCCAACCACTCTGTGAGTGTAGTGGATGCTTTTTACGTGCCACCGGCACAGGTGCCAGACAAGGCTGGCAAACGGCCACAATCGGATGGTGCTTTTTACGTGCCACTGGCACAAATTTTGAAGGACACATTCATAGTGAATGTGTCTCTGCTCCTTCAACAACAACAATGCCATACCACCACCACTATGTTGATATGACATTGGCAGTAGCAAAGGCAACAGTAATGAAGCTATATTGTTCAATGTCTTAAAAAATATTTAATGTAGGACTAGCAAAAATGTCCTAAAAATAACACTATAAAATTTTTAAATATGTATTTCCAATGAGAATCGATAAAACATTCAATATTTTCTGATGTTTCTATGATAAAATGAAGAGAATCTAGTTATAATTAAAAGGGTATTTATCAATAGACTAATTGCACAGATATATATGATCAACTTCTTTTCTAATTATCATTGTTAATGATGATGATTTAATGACTACAGTATTTTATAGTGTACAGCAGCTTCCATATTTATGAACATTAGTAAAAATCAGAACATATATTTACCACATCAACATTTGACAAGCCTGTAGCAACAAGATATTTTATCTGCTTAAGTCTGTTAGTTGACTGCATGTCAAACTGCACTTCCTCTTCTTTCTGATCAAAGTCAATATTAACAAAAGACTTAAATGGATTTGATGAATTGTGAGAAGGTTCACATTTGATACTGTTTTTACTTTTACTGCAAAAATTATAAATGTATATATTAGAAACAAATAAATCAATGGCAAAGTGTAATTTGATACATGAAAATCTTTTAACTGATCAGATAAAGTACAATTAACCCTTTAACTGCGAAATTATATTTCATGGTTAGTTCATTGATGAAGTTTAATATCTACCAAAAATAGAAATAGAATTGGTATTACTGCAAGCCTCAGTAAACTTGACATATCACAAGAGAAAATAGTTCCAAACATGACATTCCTCAACAAAAAATAGATTGATATATAAAACTGCTTTCCAGGGTAATGAAATTTTAAATGGATATATCTGCTTTCCACAGTTAAAGGGTTAAGAGCCATTTCTAATGAGCTACAAAAATGTAAGCATTCACTTAATCTTTCAGCTACACTCAAAAGTATCAGAAGGTATTATAGATAACACCTTAGTATTAGATATGAGAATTAAGTATTAGCAGTATGCAATGTATAATTAAATATTCCTCATGCACAGAGAGAGAAAGAAAGAGAGAGGGGGGAGGGGGAGAGAGAGACAGAAAGGGGAGGGAGGAGAGAGAGAGAGGAACAAGGAGTGGATGAAACATGGAAAGGTTTGTAAGAATTTAGAATCAGGTCAACAATCAATATTTGAAATTATAGAAAATTGACTTTACTTCAAATGTTTATGGGATTTGTTCTCAGGTAATTGTTTGCCAGTAATGTCTGATGGAATGACTTCTTCCTTGTCAACTGAACCATTTCCGTCCTCATCAGCTAAAACAACTGAAGTATCAGATTCATCACTTTCAATAATGGGTACATTTTTTTTGCATTTAACTTTATTTCGCGAGCGATTCCTATTATCATGCTGGCTTCTTTTCTTTCTATTCTGGACCTTGGGATAGCAAGCTGCAGATGAAGATCCTTGAAATGAGGGAGAGAAAAATAATTCCTCACTGTCTTCTGTTGCTGACTTTTTACTGTCATCAAATGTCAGACATTTTTCAACGTCAGTTGTAGGTTCTTCTGCAAAACGAAGTTTGTTTTCTTTTCAGAAAGACTTAATCAATAAACTAAACACCCAATAAATTAATCAATTAATGAAAGAAAGAGTTAATAGGAAAAAAAATGAATACAGCAGGAACTTATACCTGGAAAAGAATCTGGAATGACATCTTCATCACTGCTCAGTCTCATGTATTTATTATCACAATCCATGGTTTTTATCAAGTTACCATCTGGCGTTGGAATCTCTGCTTCTGGACATGGTGTAAGTTTTAACTCATCTCTACAGTCGGTATCTTCATTAATAGTTGAGTCATCCATACCTAATTTAGCTTCCAGTAATGCAATTTGTCTTTTCATTTCAACCAAATCATTTTCCAGGTAGGTACAAAACTGCAACAAATATAATGGTCATGTGTAATAAAAGATAACTAAAAAACAACTGATCACCTTCACTTTGTTGTTCTCCTCCCAGTCTAATAAAGAAAAGTTCCCGCTAAAAACTATGGGGGTTGATATATTTGACTGTTCTCTCTCTCAGAATATCTGGCTTTGTGCCTAAGTTAAAAATCATTATCTTACAACTAGGTATGGACACAAAGCTAAACAGAATCAAAAAACAACTTTCCATCAGAGCTTGCTTTTTCATTGCATTCACATTTGGTTCGAGTGTTGGGCCTCACAGAGGCAGTGACAGGTGACCGAGACCTTTAGCAATATATCATGCTTGAGAAGACTTGTCAAGCCAAGTGACACCATAGTCATGGCCAATGCCAGTGTCACATCAATGGCACCCATGCCAGTAGCACGTAAAAAGCACCTATTGCACTCTTGGAGTGGTTGGTATTAGGAAGGGCATCCAACCATAGAAACCATGTCAAATCAGATTGAACCTGGTGCAACTCCCTGGCTTACCAGTTTTCAGTCTAATCGTCCAACCCATGCCAGCATAGAAAACGAACGTTTGATGATGATGATATATTTTTTATAGTACTATTAAACAATGTTAGAGTATTTCGTTTTTGTATTTGGTTTACAAGCTTCTTGATGTAAATTCATCTGTTGAAACAAATCTTACTGAGTCTCAGGAGGGTCATTACACCAATAATACTAAACACACGCTTGTTCAATATCACTTCTTTATTGTTAGTCAATTGGTCAAATATCTAACCAACTACCTAATCAATCATTTGTCAAAATCCTTTCATCATTATTTGTGACCTCATCAATGACATGCTCTCTTTCTTTAAGGTCTGCCTTGAATTTATCTCTAAAAAGAGATATTTCTTGCTTGGTATTTCATAAGTATGAGCTGTCTAACAGCCAAATTAATGGATTTAGTGTATAGCCTATAGGCAATGCATTCTTTAATGAAGTGGACCTGTCAGGTGGTTATTCTGCCTTTTAGACAGCAGAACATAGGCTCAAGGTGGTCATTGATGAGGTTGTGAATAGCAATGAAAAGACTGGCAAACAAACAACCAGTTGATTGTTTAACCAACATATTAAACAAACGACCAAATTAGTTGGTTAGATTGACTAACAATAAACAAGTGATATTGAACAAATGCATATGTTTATTATTATTGGCATAATGACCTTCCCAAAACAACGATGTTAGATTATATGATTAAACAATTTTAAAAGGTGCACACAATATCCTACAAGTTTTTATGTGGAACTAGCCAATCTTATCCTTTATTTGGTACCTTTATGTCTCTTTTTTATCATTATTTTTACTATGTTTTATGTATAATTTTTTTTATTACTTTATCCTTTGATTGAATATATGTTGAATAACCTGAGATTAACCATAACTGAATTTTCTTCAAAAATGGTTGTTTAGTTAAAGTGAAACACTACAAAAATACTTGTTTCATCAACTTGCTTCAGTATTTCAATTTTGGTCTACCTAATGTAAGGGAATGGGCATAGATCCTTTGAAATGGACAAGCTCTGACTACATAAAAAATATCATAAGAAACTATGCTACAATATAATGATACAAACTGTAATGTCAACTGGGAGCAGGATGACAGGGAGTTCATACGTTTTGAGGTCAACACTATTTGTGTAATAACTTATTATTAGCACAGTCACACTGGTTTTTCTTGAGCAACATTCTTGGCAATGTCTTATCAATATCTCCAGGCTTTCTTTTAACTTCAGTCAAGGTTCAAAGAGTAAAATATAATTTCAGAATAGGAGGAAAACATTCCTAATAAGATGTCAACTGTGTAAACAACATAATAGTAATTAAATATCAACAAGAGAAAAATACAACATCAAATAAATTAACTTCCAAGCAAGTATGGCATGTAAACGTAAAAACGGGGCATATCATACAAACTGGATAATTTGTTCCTTGTAAAACTCCTGTAGTTCAACTGCTATTATTTGGCTCTGCAGCAACTCGCATCTTCTGCCAAAAGTTGCCGCTGACACTCAAGGTGCCACCAAAGTCCTCTACCATCTCTGACCCATTATTCACACTGAACAGCTAAAGAAAATGTTGCCAAATGTAACATGTACCTGTCTTTGTCCATCAAGAGCCAATGAATTTTTCTTTCGTATGACTGACATTTGGGCCATTCAAACAGCTTTTGCTCTCTCATATTTTAGCGTACATGCTCTAGTTCTGACGACAACGACAACGAAGTAATCGACTTTATAGCAGTATCACAAATAAGGCATAGAACAAAAAACACTGACTGCAGGAAATATGAATTGTATTGACAGGAAAAACAAAAAAGCAGCTCATAGTAGAGAAGCATGCATGATGCAATAGGATTGAGCATGCATACACCTGTACATGATGCAAATAGGAAATCTCATGATAGGAAGGCCTTTCTAAAATGAAGCTAAAGTTTGTTTCTAGCTTAATTCCAGTTTTCCAATGGCACTTAAACATACTGAACCTTATGAAGAAGATGACAGAGAACCAAGATATGTGGCACATTGCTGTAATTGAGAAGACCCATCCACAACAATAGAATTGAGATCCTAAAACCAAGAAGCCATGTAAAAAGTACCAGTGATGGTGCCAGTGTTACTTGAAAAGCACTGTGGAGTGGTTGATGTTAGGAAGGACATCCAGCCGTAGAAACCAAGCTAATACAGACTACAGAACCTGATGCGACTCCTGGCCTTACTAGTTCCTGCCAAGCCATCCAACTCATGCCAGCATGAAAAATGAGCATTAAATGATGATGATGCAGTACAGGGCGTTAAGAGGTAAATGAGATGACCACTTAGCCATATCAATATTGAACTAGTCTTCAGTATATAAAGAACGAACCCAATGGAATGAAGAGGCACACCAGGATACTACTAGAAATGGGTTGTATGTTTTAAATGGTGTTGGTATGTAGCTCTCTCTTTTTACTCTTTTACTTGTTTCAGTCATTTGACTGCGGCCATGCTGGAGCACCGCCTTTAGTCGAGCAAATCGACCCCGGGACTTATTCTTTGTAAGCCCAGTACTTATTCTATCAGTCTCTTTTGCCGAACTGCTAAGTGACGGGGACGTAAACACACCGGCATTGGTTGTCAAGCAACGCTAAGGGGACAAACACAGACACACAAACATATACACACATATATACATATATACGACAGGCTTCTTTCAGTTTCCGTCTACCAAATCCACTCACAAGGCATTGGTCAGCCCGGGACTATAGTAGGAGACACTTGCCCAAGATGCCACGCAGTGGGACTGAACCCAGAACCATGTGGTTGGTAAGCAAGCTACTTACCACACAACCACTCCTGCGCCTATCTATTGAAAAAATAAACAGAGACCTACTTAATAACTCAGTCACAGTCAAGGTGAAGAAAAAAACTTGTTAGGAAAACTGTGAAGGACACGAAAGATGTTTAAAAAGAAATAAGAGAAGTTCATATGAGCAATTAAAGAGAAATCAGTATGGATTAAGGAGACTGTTAGAATAATTATAGCCATAGAAAGATGTAAGGTTAATGAAGGACTTTAAAGATTTTATCACAATTTTAAGTTTACAGTGTGCAATAAGAATGAACTTTGGTAAAGCCCAATTTGACAAAATCAAACACAAATTGCTGAATTTCTTATGAAATATATGCAAAGGTAAAAAAAATGATGCGCCAAGAACTTATTGGTCAAGTAAAGGAAAAGAGATACCCTCACAGAAGGTTGTTAAAAATGATTTTTTCACATAAAATGCCAGAGCTGTGATAATTGGCTATAAGTGAGATTAGGGAAGAAATACACTGATTGCAAGATCAAAAAAACTTCCAAACATAAGAAAAAGAAAGTTAGTCTTTTAACTGGTCATCAAATGGATAAATCTGCAGTACAGCCAATGTCGAAATGTTTCAATTTCTTACATTTGTGACACTAGGTCACCTTATTTCATGGACTTACCTCCTAAATTAGTAAAAACAAGTTCAATATAAACCTGGTGCAGAAGTTCGTTTAATGAGATTTGGACCTTAGTCAGTTAAAGCATCAGTAAGCAGATAAAAACATTCTTACCTGTGTGGTGTATTTTTCAGTCTGAGATCCTACATTTTCTGAACCTCGAGTATTTTTATTAGATGTGTTTAGGGACTCTCCTTCATCACTTTGTTCAGCTGAAAATAATTGAAATCAAACAATAGAATAACTGCTTCACTAATGTAATGCTTATTGCAATCAACTGGAAATCTACCACCACAGATTTCTAAAGAAAATCACAGATGTCGAAAGGCAGAATGCACAAAGAAATAATGTCAGTGTGAAAACCAATATCTCACAATATTGATTTCACGCTATCAGCTTCAATAAGTTGGCTATATTGTATAAAAATGGCAGACCAAACAACTGTTTCACTCCCAATGAATGAATAAAAATGGACACAATGAAGTGGTTCTAAAACATACTTTAAAAAATACATTTGTCCCCATCTATTACTCTCTAAATTCCTCAAACCATCAGCACCTTTTTGACCATATCTCCTCAGACATTGAAAAAATTTACTTTGCCTCTCTTTTCTACAAAATCATCATCATCTGTAAGTCAAACATACACAATTTCTCATGCTTCTCACTCATCCACCCACAAATGTTGCCAGTGCACAAGCTGAAACCTTGCTATTATCCCTAACTTCTAGACTTTCTTTACTTTAAAAATTACACTTTGCAGTAGGCATTGCCAGCACAACTCAGATTAGACAGATATTTAAACACTTCACGCCCAATCTGTAATGACTCCAGAACAGAGACACTAAAAGCATCTACCAATAGTGTTAAGGCAATCGTGTCTCCTTCAACAGCACAATCACTACACATCTATGGGATATTTTTGGTTTGAACGGCAGTTTTTTCTAGCGGTGTCATATGAAATTGTCACCCATAATTATGACCCTAGTATCGATCTATTGCATTTCAATCTGTTTTAGGGTTAGGGTTAGTTATGGTTAGGGGTGGGGGGAAGGGTATCTTTTTTTCTTCACAAATGTAAATAAACCCAATCTGTTTCTTAAACGAGGGACATATTCATACAGCACAGAATGTTTTTTTAACTCAATGGACATCATCGATTGGTTGAAATTGCAGAAATTGAAAAAAAAAACAGCAAATATCTTACAAACTATAGAATTTTCTCAATAAAGCCAAGAGAAAAAGATGTTTTATAAACACATTCTACCAGTATATGAAGTCTAAAATTTTTTAGTTACCTAGAAATATTGTTAAAAACTGCCGTTCAAACCAAAAAGATCCCATCTATGAAAAAAAAAAACAATATTGCACTCAAACTACCAATAAACACAAATATACAACTAGATTCTCAAGTTTACAGTCACTGCCAAATCTCACCGTTACTGAGAACCTCTTCAAGTGAACAAATTTCCTCACTACAGCCAAAACTACATCAAAAAGGTTTTTTTCATTTTCAGAACCAAAAAAATTAAAACCTGCAACGAATATAAAGTCACTACTCAAGTATGAGGTACTGGTCTCACATCTGGGATGCTGTTGCTGCTATACACAGATATTCTAGATAACATCAAAAGAAAACCCACTCAATAAGGCGCAAGAGTGGCTGTGTGGTAAGTAGCTTGCTTACCAACCACATGGTTCTGGGTTCAGTCCCAATGCATGGCACCTTGGGCAACTGTCTTCTACTATAGCCTTGGGCCGACCAAAGCCTTGTGAGTGAATTTGGTAGACGGAAACTGAAAGAAGCCCGTCATATATATATATATATGTGTGTGTGTGTGTGTGTGTGTGAGTGTGTTTGTGTCTGTATTTGTCCCCCCAACATCGCTTGACAACCAATGCTGGTTTGTTTGCGTCCCCGTAACTTAGCAGTTCGCCAAAAGAGACCAATAGAATAAGTACTAGGCTTACAAAGAATAAGTCCTGGGCTTGATTTGCTCAACTAAAGGTGGTGCTCCAGCATGGCCATAGTCAAATGACTGAAACAGGTAAAAGAGTGCAAAGAGTGTAATAAGCATGAAGTTACTCATACACACCTAACTCTGGCCAACTGACATGTTGCCTCATCTCTCTCACTCCAGCTTCCTTTATACCTCTAAGCTGGACAGTTTCATGTCACATTTATAGGGTACTCCTGACTCTCCTCCTTGTGCAACCTATATTGCCTTAGTCTATCCACCCCAGAACATCTTCCCTCTGGAATTCCTTCCTTGCACTTGGCACATGTACACACACACACACACACACACACACACAAAAGATAAAAACACTATGAAGGCTTTGAAGTGAAACTAAGTTAAATATTTCAGTAATTTTGTAAAAGAAATATAGTAATGTACTGTAAACAGAAAATGGAAATCCAAAATAAGACTTATTTACCTTCAGATTCAGATATAACCAAGCGTTTACTTCTTTTATCAGTTCCAATCTCATTGTCAATTCCCTCAAATTTTTCTTTATCTTTTCTAAACAAGTCTAGGTCGTCAATTTTCTCAGAATCAGAGATGCATTCCTCTTGTGTACTGGAAATTTTATTTGCATTAGCTACAGTAAGAATGAAAATGAAATATATATATTTTGTGGTGTATATTTTTGTATTTGATTTAAAAATATGCTATCATTTTTTTAAATTTCCTTTTTTTTACAAAAATTTCAGTTTATGCAAATATTTATTTTTAACCTGTTCCTGCACACAGAATTTTATCTTGGAGAAAACTTTCTCTCAATAAACTTTGTGAGTAAAAACATTGGGCACTGAAGTGGTATCTGCCACTGAAGAGGAAAAATCATGCTGAAACACCATATCTAGTAGTTTGCCAACATTACTTGGAGTTCAGCACAGTGTATTTTTATACTAAGAAAAAAATTCCACATGAATGCCCTTTTATGTTCTAGTGAGCAGAAGCATTTTAAAAATACATGTACAGATATAGGCGTAGGAATGGCTGTGTGGTAAGTAGCTTGCTCACCAACCACATGGTACCGGGTTCAGTCCCACTGCGTGGCACCTTGTGTTTTCTACTATAGCCTTGGGCCGACCAAAGCCTTGTGATGGATTTAGTAGACGGAAACTGAAAGAAGCTCGTCGTATATATGTATATATATATGTGTGTGTGTGTGTGTGTGTGTGTGTGTGTGTATGTTTGTGTGTCTGTGTCTGTCCCCTCAACATCGCTTGACAACCGATGCTGGTGTGTTTACATCCCCGTAACTTAGCAGTTCGGCAAAAGAGACCGATAGAATAAGTACTAGGCTTACAAAGAATAAGTCCTGTGGTCGATTTGCTCGACTAAAGGCAGTGCTCCAGCATGGCCACAGTCAAATGACTGAAACCAGTAAAAGAGTAAAAGAGATAATGATATGTATATATGCAGAGATCTCTTGCTTTACGGAAGCAATGTGTTTCTGAAAACATGCAATTCCACAATGTGAAATTTAATTTTCCTATT
This sequence comes from Octopus sinensis, assembly GCF_006345805.1. Taxonomy (NCBI): domain Eukaryota; kingdom Metazoa; phylum Mollusca; class Cephalopoda; order Octopoda; family Octopodidae; genus Octopus; species Octopus sinensis. The sequence continues at coordinate 27,143,625 of NC_043006.1, read as the reverse complement.
GATTTTCATATTATTAAATGAGATTGTGTTCCTACGGGCATTTTAAGGGGAAAAAAAGCACAAGAAAACAACAGAGAACAAGCAATGAGATCACCTTTGTACATGAAAATAACTATTTTTAAACATACGCAGTACAATATAGGGTCATCCCATAAGTAATGCAGTATTTTTATACTTTTATTTTTCAAAATTAAGATAAACAAAGTTCTTTTTAAATCTAAAATATACTCTCCTTCATTTTCTAGAATGCTCTTCTATCTATCTGGTAGATTAGCAAGGCCCCTCCTCTAAAATTCACTTGTCCGTGACAAGAAATACTCCTCCAGTACTGTTCTGACCTCATCCACAGAATTCATATTTTTTCCATCCAAATGATTTTGAAGATTACAGAATAAATGATAATCAGATGGGACAATGTCTGGTAAACATGGTGGGTGGGGCATTGTTTCCCATTCAAACTGCTCCAGCATTTGGAACGTCATCCTCGCTGTATGTGGCAGAGCATTATCCTGAATGAAGAACACCTTTCATCTTGAAACCAAGGATGGTTGTTTTCCTTCTAGCACTGACTTATGCTCAAGCTGCTCACAGTAGATCTCCTTTGTTGTTGTTAAAGTGAAATCATAGTTGTGGTTGTTGTCAGTGTCACATAACAGGCACCCATGCCGATGGCACGTAAAAAGCACCTATCAAGCGCCAGGCTTCAGGGAGGTATTGTGGCCAATGCTGATGTTGCAGATCTAGCACATAAAAAGCACCTTTTGAGCACTGGGCTCCACAGGCAATGACAAATGACCGAGACCTTTGGTAATATGCTGTGCTTGAGAAGGAAAATCCATCAAGCCAAATAAAATTGTAGTCATGGCAGATACTGGTGTCACACAACTGGTACCTGTGCCAGTGGCAAGTAAAACTACCCTTCACACTCACAGAGTGTAAAAAACCTGATGAAGGCCTACATAACACAATCTGATGAAGGTAAGCAAGCCAAAACTTCTAAGTCACAATCAACCTCTCCCTTGTGGAAATTTATATATATATATATACATATCATATATGTATATATATATAGAGAGAGAAAGAGAGAATGAGGGATTTAATTCACTGGTGATCTAAAAGAATAGGTACACTGAGTAAGTGCTATAATTGGTCATCTGTTAGGTTCCAAGTTCACAGCTGAGGCTGGAGCTAGGGTTCAGTATTAGGCTTCCGTGTTAGCAGGTATATATTAGAGGAAAAGGACAACAAAAACCAAGGCAGGACAAGTATCTCAAGTCATTTATAATAATTTGATTAGGATAAGGTGAATTTTAAAAGTCAGCTTGCCAACCTGCATCGAAGGACTTTTGGGCTGAGACCTATGAACAACTTCCAGAGATTCCCTGGCTTGGCTGTGCTTCCAAAGTGCCTTGCCAGTTTGGGATAAACTCGCGAGGCACGGCATGACAGTTATGCCTACGTGACCATGTTGCGAGCAGAGCAATGAAATTGTTCTGCATGCAACTGTACAGTGTCCGAGTCTCTCGGACCTGTGGGCTTCTACTCAACAGGTACTGTCACAGCTAGGGAGATTACAGCTGTCAGCTGAATCGATTAAGATCGTTCCACCATCTCCTCAAAAAGCAGAAGAAAAATTCTGTTTTCTAGCCGTAATAGCTATAGCGAAAGAGGTGATATGGAAGACACGTGGAAGAGGTATTGCATCAGGCACCTTCGTCTCTGGGCATGCTTTGGTTAACCTCTTTTTATATCACCTAAGAGGGAAAGCATGTCTGGAGAAGTAATGCCTGATGGCAAAAAAGTATGACAGAAGATAGAAGAAAGTAGCCCAAATGTTGGGTATGTAAGCACCTAATTAAGCAGAGTAAAAATAGATGAAGTAAATGGTTCAGCGCAGCAAGAATGTGGTTGGTGAGTCAAACCCATTCCGCATCAATTCATTTTTTGTTTCATCTTCATCTGTAATTGTATTTATTCATATCTGTTTCTTTATTACCCACAAGGGGCTAAACATAGAGGGGACAAACAAGGACAGACAAATGAATTAAGTCGATTACATCGACCCCAGTGCGTAACTGGTACTTATTTAATTGACCCTGAAAGGATGAAAGGCAAAATCGACCTCAGTGGAATTTGAACTCAGAACGTAACGGCAGACGAAATACGCTACACATTTTGCCCGGTGTGCTAACAATTCTGCCAGCTCGCCGCCGCCTTCTTTTTTTTTTTTTTTTCATATCATTTGATAAGTCCCCAACCCCATTTGTCCCTTGTATTGTCCCCTCTTTGTTTAACCCTTGTGGTTTCAAAAAAATCATCATGCTAGTTCCACAGCTTGTGTGTTGATTGTTCCAAGTTTACAGTTCGAGTTAGTGTGTTGGATTGTTGGTTCTTAAAAGAATGTTGTTACGTTCCATGTGGTTATTGCTGTTTGTTTCGATTATATTGTTATTACACTGTTGCAGTGTATTCACTTGTCCCTAAAGATATAACATCTGGTGATGAGGATCATTCAAAACTCACATTGATTATTTGACAATTTCTGCGTCATGGAAAACCTATTAGCTGCAGTAGTACAGCTTCAAGAGAAGCAACAGGAACAACTACAGGAGTCGCTAAAAACAAATACAACAACAATTGAGTTACAGTTATTGACTTAGTTATTCGCATTATAGGAGAGAGTGAGAGTGACCAAAATTATGCTCGAAAGAAATAAAAATAGTCAACATACAAAACCATAAATGAATAAAAAGTAGCACTTAGAAGCCACATAAAGGAAAAAAGAAAATGCTTAAAAACAGCTGCAGGATTATTTTGCTAACAAACACAGAGCAGTATACAAAATAATAATCTCAAGAATGGTTCTCTACTATCTTACAGACTTTTCTACCCATTCGAGGCATTACTTTTCATTTGGATCCTTATAATAATAATATATACAACAAATTTAAGGCAATGAGTTGGCAGAATTGTTAGCACGCTGGACAAAATGTTTAGCAGCATTTTGTCTGTCCTCATCTTCTGAGTTCAAATTCCACCAAGGTTGACTTTGCCTTTCATCCTTTTGGGGTCAATAAAATAAGTACCAGTTGAACACTGGGGTCAATGTAAACAACTTATCTCCTCTCTTGAAATTGCTGGCCCTGTGCCAAAATTTGAAATTAATATTTACAACAAATTGTTTGTTATACTCTAATGCTTAAAGGGATAATTATACCTTGTTTTGATGATTGTGTTCTTTCGTTATCAAAGCTGTTAGTATCTTTTTGTAATTCAGTTTTTTCATTTGATAATTTAATACGTCTAGTAACTTCTGTAGTATTACTTGAATCACAAGGATCTTGGGATGCATTCATCTGGAAAGAAAGATTTACCTGAAACAGATAGTAGAAAGCTTAAAAGAAATTACAGATTCTATTTTTGATTTTAAACATTGCAATGAAACATCACAGGAATAAACAATCCAATCATTATCACGATAACCACCAAAATTACTACATAAACAGAATTTTGTAGACTATCTGTTATTTCTATGTTGCAGTTTTGACTATTAGAAATACAATAAGAGGCTTCCAAATAGGAAAGCGTTGTGCAAGAAAGAGCAGTAGAAATCTCAAAACCACAAGAAAAAGGATAAATTCTCGAAAGGAATGAAAATTAAAAACGTTTATTCAAGAATTTATCCTTTTTCTTGTGGTTTTGAGATTTCTACTGCTCTTTCTAGCGCAATGCTTTCCTATCTGGAAGCCTCTTATTGTATTTCTATATGAATAATATATAGTCTAATGACTAATTCGTTTTTTGTGCTAGGCCACTGGTAATAATAATTTATTATTGCTCTATGTATTATGTTTACAGTTTTGACTATTAGGTTGATGCAAAGTAATAAAATGACTACTATATTTATTCATATTTAATATGCACTTGTGCTTATTATAATTATGGGCTACAAAATCCTGGAAAACAATATTTTGTGTAGTAATAAACACGTTTTTTTCTTCTTTTTTACAGCAAGAAATCTGTTGTGTTCTGACACTTTCAAATTTTAACCTCTTATCTTCTGCATAATGCTATTTTCTCTACTGTAGCTCCATTCATTTGAAAACAATCTTAATCTTCATCTCACTAGTGCTGATGCCATGAAAAAAAGCACCCAGTAACATGGTTGGTGTAAGGTCACCCAGCAATAGAAATCATGCTTAAGTAGACACAGAAACACAATGCAGTCCTCAGACCTTTCTAATCTGTCAAACTGCCAGCACAGAACATGGACTTTAAATGATGATGATATATCTTTAATTATATGGCTGCATGTGTGTGTGCACAAATGTATATACATATATGAAGGAAACAGGAGTGGATCAGGAAGGAGATGGTGACAACTACCTGAAAGTTTCTTGAAAAAAGCAGGCTTATAAAGAAAAGGCATTTAAATTTATACTTTCATGTGTAAAAAGTGAAATATAAAATACCTAATGCAAAATATTTTAAAATGATACTTACATCATTTGGTACATCAAGTTGTGATGATATATCAACAGCAGTATTTCCATGTTTAATTGTTTCAACTTGTAAACCACCTTCTTTTTGAACTCCTGACAGATTTCCCTGTGATTCCATTTCAATGCTGTGTGAGGTTTTTAATGTATCTATATGTTGAAATTTTATTGTGCTTATGCCTTCTTTTGGCTCATTAGCTGTTGTTTGACTCATTTCTGAATGAATCTTTGTAGAGTCCTTTCTCACCGTGATTAGAGTTTGCTTAGCTTTTGGTTCTTGTGACTCTTGAGAAATATTTGCAACACTATTTGAATTTTCTAAATTTAAACTAAAATTCTGTATTCTTCCAGACTGCTCAATTTCAATTCCATTATCAACTGGTAACAATGGATTACTGTTTTCAATATCGATATCTTGAAATATTTGTATTTCTTTGCTTTCGGTTGAAGTGTTCCTTTTTAAGTTATTCATCCCATCACTATCTAGAGGAACTGCACCGTGTGTCCAACTAGTGACAATTGGCTCACTTACGACATCTGTGGTTATACTAGAAGGTGTAGGAGAAAGTGGCATTGGTGAAATTGTTTTATCAGTTAGAAATTCTAATGATTCTCTGTCACACGAAGGTGCTTGTGTTAAGGAATCATTGTAACTGTCCCTAACATTTGAGGAGTCAACAGACTTTTCTTCAGTAATTTCATTGGGGATAACCCTTTCTTGTGACTGATTGCCAATGGATGCCGAATTTTTCAAATCATCACATTTTATTTCAAAATAGTTTTCTTCATTAGATTTTCTTCTCTTCCTTGGACATTTTTGAACCTTCAAAGGTGAGGACTTTCCTTGCAAAGATATGACATGGTCAGACAAATTTTCTAGTATTTGTTTTTCCTTTTCTTCAACTGGCTGACTACTACTACTACCTAAAAATATACAATTGCCTTTAGATTTTGCTTTGCTCCTAAAAGAATCAACTAAATTATCTTTTTTTGAACTGCTATATATTTCAGATTGACAGCTGAAAACTTTATCAGAGACAACTGATTTTAAGCTTCTTCCATCAAGAGAAAAACATTTCCTTTTTGATGCTCTAGTTGGTTTAACAATCTGTGAATCTAATGTAGAACAGTCAGTAGTAAACATCATTGTTTTAGGAGTTGTAGTAGATTGATCCTTTTGAGGTATATCCTTTTGGTATTTTGATTGAACAGGTAGGTTCTTTGAACATGATTCATTATTAAATACAACATTTTCTTCTGGTGTTTCTTTTCTCTCAGCCTTAGGTGTTTCATTCTGATACAGTTTCTGTAGTTCTGGCAATATATTTACATAATTGTTTTCAACATCTACACTACAAGGAATCTCACTACATGAAGACGGCTGACATTCAATTGATTCAATTTTACAAGGTTGCATTGAAGGTAAGGATCCTTGCGATTCTAAATCAGATGTTTTTTCTGAAATAGTTTTTGGAATGGTGGATTTTGCTTCAGGATCAAACTCAGATACAATGATTTTACAATTCTTGTCTTGAGAACTGTTCATTATGAGGGGAGGAGTTAATTCTTTATCATACATGAGAACAACATCTTGCAAAGACTCTGGATTTTCATATATTTCTTTATTGTCAACTTTAGAGTTACTACTGAATAATGGAGAAGAGTCAGTGGAAAGAGAATTAGAATTCTTCAGATTTTCATCTGATTTACAATTGAATTGTCTGATAATTTTATCGTGAAAAGTTCCTTCTAAAAGCATATTTTGACTAATATCTCCAACATTTTCTTTACAAGTTTCTCGCACACACAAAGAGTGATTTGAAGGTAGAGAGACAGAATCATCTTCTATATTTTTTCCAGTATTTAACTGCTTTTCATTATTTCTTTCAAGATCTTGGGATGAAATACTTTCCTTAATCTGAGGTTGACCAATACAAGAATTAAGCTTTATATTGTCTTCTGACATTACTGAGCTCTGGGTGAGAGTATAATCCACAAGTTTAAAATCTGGGATTAACAAGAAATTTGAGGGAGATTTGCTATCATTTGATACTGCCTGTGATTTACTAGTTTTGTTTGGCATCTTCAAAGCCTGTTTAGATGAAATAATTTCTTTGGCAGCATCATTGTAAACTTCTTCAGTACTTATTTGTTTATTTGATGCTGATAAATTTGACAAATTACAAGGTAAAATTGAGTCATCAACAATTGAAGAATTTCCTGTTTCTGTTAATTCCTTCATTGAATTATGAAGTGGTTTTGAATATTTATCAGTATCCTTATGAAATGTACTATCATTTACTTTATCAAGTTTATCAGAAATTAACATATCAACAGCAGAAGACATTAAAGAATCATCTTTGAATTGAGATGCACTTTTTATTGAAGAGCAACAACTTGTTTCAGAAGCTAATCTATTTGATGGTGATAAATCAGAGCCAGAATCCTTTCTATCAGATGCGTGTAAGAAACTAGAAGGCTTACTTACATCTTCAGATTGTATTTCTGAAATAAATAAGATTGAAATAAATAAATGTAGAAAGATAGAGTAAATATTTTCCTGAAAAATGTAAGATTTTCATTAACACAAAGTTATATATGGATGGGTAAAGAAATAATTCAGTAGCTTAACACCAATAAAATAAATGGTAGTTAAAAAAAAACAAACTAAGTTCACCCAAACAGAATTTCAACAGAACCAAAAGACCTAAAGTTCATTTTATCAAGAAGCAAACACAATGAACACTGATCACATCTATAAAAATAAAATACCAGCAATGAAATACACATACTCTTACTCACCAACACTACATCTGAGTCCCCCAGATACTTTCTCCTTTTATTATCCCTATTAAATCTAATTTTGATTCTAACATTAACACCTGTATACCACTTCCCGTTCCTTGTACCAAATATTCTATCCAAACTTTCTTCCTCAGTACTTCAATTCTTTAGTACAACTTTCTCTGCTTACACTTATCTTTCTTGAAATAAAAAGAATAAAAATTGACTGATGTGAAACATGAAGGTTAGAATTTCATCAACTGAGCCACTGAAATCATGCTTTTTTTCCCCTCTTTCCAGACAGTTCAGTAAAAATTAAGTTCATGTACAATGAGGTCTAACTATATGAGATAAGCCTCTAAGGAGAAACCAAACAAAATCATATCTGTAAATGGTAATTTTTTTAATTATTCATATGCACAGAATAGGAATTGCACACATGACCATTGTAGGTCCTTTCAACCAAGTAAGACCAATGCTGTTGACGGTCAGTTTGAACTTCTGCAGATTGATACCTATATGAGAAATATGGTGAGGAGAGGGGTCTCCAGAAGAGTGAAGTTCTGAAGAAGAAGGATTGAAAAGTGTTTAGTGAAGAATTTGAAGGTGGAGCAAGACACAATGGAAGTTATGAAATAGAAAAAAGTTTAGGGTGAAGGTGGTGTGCAGCTTGCTGGTTCAGGGAAGTAACGGCTGTAGTAGTAGTAGTAGTAAAAGAAGCAGCATTAAAGAATCATTTGTTGTAGTGAGTGAATCTTTTCCAATCAACTTTGTTGCTACAGTCTAAAATAAATATCTAAAATTTATGTCTATCAGTAGTACCATGCCAGATATAAACACAGTACTTCAAAAAAGGTCAAAGAAGCTGAAATACAGGTTTGGTAATATTATGTATTTGACATCATGAGGTAGATTATCAGAGACAATGCATCTGTCACAGTTACAAAGAATTTTATTGTGTTGCTTAAAAGTAGGAAGAGTGTGTAGAAGTTTTCTAAAATGAATTAAGCATCGAAGTGGGGGGGAGGCAAGAGAGCTAGATAGCAGTAAAGAAAGTAAAAGTGAAGAGTACATTACACACTAGAAGTAACTTTGACAATAAAATGTGTTTAAGACAGGAAAATAAGAATACAGGATGAAAGTATGAAATGACAATATCTAAGAGACACTAGGGTAAGAATGAAGTGGCGGGCAATATTGCAACAATCTTGGTAGTGGTAGGTTTAGTAGGTGAGTTATATTAACATGTGTTTTGAAGACAACAAAAACATGTATTTGAATACAGATCAATAATTGTATACAGATGAAATTTGAAATTTGTTTCAATCCTTGGCCTTAATGCTATTGAAAAAACACTAAGTCTCTTTGTAATGAAATTTGTTACAATGAATATTTAAGTACAATAAAACAAAACTGAACACATAGCAGCCAAAATTTATTGTTGCAATAAAAATAAAGTAAAAACAAAAAGTATTTTGTTAGACTCCTCTACTTTCTAGTCTAAAATAGAAATTTTGCTAAGCAAACCAGTCTGATGAATTTCTTTCTTCAAACTTAAACTAGCAGGTTAGCAAGGAATCACAATTTATTTATCAATTCCTCAAACATTAGTGCAAACAAAAGCATCCTAAGACCATCCCATCTTTTTATGAAACCAGAGATTCTTTATAGATTAATAAACATTCCAAATGTGACCATCACTTTGATTTCATTGCCTTCGTTGAACTCATAAAGCAAAATATGCTGAATATGCTCCTGTAAAGGGAACTGGTTGATTCTTTACACTTTTTGGGTGCAACTTGGGTTCAACACAATTTCCTTTCTTTTTGTTTCCAGAATCTACCAGTCAGGAACAAAACGTAACTTTAAAAATATATATGATTCTTTATTCTCTTATTTATAAATGAAGCACATTGGTATATTGGTATCCACTTGGTTCAATATAGCAAAGCTGAATTTTAACGTTTGTAAGATTCTTACAACAAATTCAGCAGCAACAGAGCAGGTCAAATCCCAAGCGTCTGGAACAGGAGAATGGCTGATCACACGTTTAACACGTCCTTTCTCTTCAATAGCCGTGTCTCAAGTCAACGACGCTAACAAGGAATGCGATAGAATTTTCTTCCCCAGTCTCTAGCGCATGTGCATGAGGGAACTTCCTTAGGCCTTTCCAGAAGGCTCTAGAAGGTTCCAGCCCCGCACACGCACACTGAAGAATGACGTTCCGCACACACACACTGAAGAATGACGTTGCGTGTGCGCTCACTAGTAAAATGATGTCACTACACTCCTCTATCACTTCCATCATCGGTTTGAAAAAATAACTGCTAAAATCGAACTGCACTCTTCAAAACTTGCATTAAGAATAAGTACAAGTTAAAATCACTACCTGCTTTTATAGCAAGTTGATGCAGGTAGTTTATCCCATCCCTCTCCAAATTTTAGTTCATGCAATTGAAAAAAACCACATTACTGATGGGGTGACCCAATATATATACATAGATGATAAGCAGCTTTCTTTATTATAGTACAGATGTGACTAATTCGGAAAAACATTACTTTCATTATTCACATATCATCAGTTGTAATGCAACACTTTGTAATTTTGGTTCAAATTGAAAGTGTGAAACTATTTTCACTTTCTAATGAAACCTGGTTGCTGTAGAGCAGTGTCTTTCAAATAACTAAAGCTGGTTGTTAGATAACATAAAAAATATGTTGATGAAAATAAAGTTTATTTGGTAACCGAAAGATTACTGAATCTTTTGATACCCCATACATCAAAATCAGCAACTCAGTTTTCAAATGCATACAAACTCTCTTTTATATATATATAGATTAAAAATTACCTAAATCAGCAGGTTCACATTCTTTAATACCTGAACAGCTCTTGAGACCATCTGTACCATCTTTTTTCTCATCTTTCTCTGTTACATCAGGAGAGGGATTATGTGAGAGAAAAAAAATCAGTATTAACAAAAAACTAGCCCAACATATGTATCTTTTATGTATAACAATTTAGAATGAAAAAAATAAGCTATAGCTGATAAATAAGAAATCCTAAAAATTCAGTTGTTTTTATAGCTCTTAAAGTAAAAGAAAAGTAGAGTACTTTGCTTCAGCTTACACTTTTAATTAATATCAATAAATTATATAAGAATTGTACCAGAAGTAATACAAAAGTGGGTATAACATTATCATTAACTGATACCAGTTGTTCAAATTGCATGTTGGTAGAGTAACTCTTATGCTATACAAAAGTATTACAAAACACAATCTACATTACAAGAAAAGCAATTGCACCATGGTTGAAGTAACTCTTGAATCCTCTTTAAAAAAAATTAGGTGAGCACTCATCTATGTCATCACCTCATCTATGTCATCAAATCATTGTCTCCAAACACTGTCCTTCACTGGAAAAAAAAACAAATAGAAGTCTCAGAATGTCAGATGAAGGCAGTATGCTGGATGCTGGACCACTGACAGGCCCAGTTTGCTGATTCTCTGATTTGTTGCCAAATATGATGTGGTCGTACATTGTCTTGGTGAATGTAGATCATTTTCAGATTCTTGTTTGGTCTCTTCTTCCTAATCACCAGAGAGTGGGCAAATTGATTTGTGCAGGCAGACAAGCTGCACACCATGAGGTTACTTCTCAATTGATTGTAGTCAAAATAGAAGGATGGAAATTTGCTCTGATCTGCAAAACTTGCTGTTCATAGTACATCACATTCTAGAAAATCAAAGACTTTCTTTGCTAACTACTGGCTTTTGAACTTCTTGGGCCTTGAAAAAGAAATGCAACACCATTCCACAGACTAAGCCTTCATTTCTAGATCATTTTTAAAAAATGTACTTTCACAGGCTTCTGTCTCCAGCAGATCAGAGCAAATTTCCACCTTTCTCTCCTGTAAATCAGGTGTAAGATGTTGAGGTACTCACTTTGTACATACTTTTTGATACCCAAAGTCTTTCACCATCAAAGACTTTTTTTTCCAATTGTTGGTTTTTGAACCCAAAGTCTTTCACTATCTTCTGTAATGCATTTTGACCACAATCCAGTTGAGAAGTAATCTCATGGATTGCAACTTGTCTCTCTGCGCAAATCAATTCCTTCACTCACTGGTGATTCATACCAGAGGTCACAGTTGGTGATCTCCCACTCTGTGGTTTGTCTTCAGTATTGGTTTTCTTTTCTTTAAACCTCTCTATTCATCTATGCACATTACTCTTGTCAATGGTGTCGTCTCTATAAATACCATGTAATCTCCGGTAGAAGTCAGACAGATTGTACTATTCCTTCATCAAAAACTCAGTAATGGCACACTGCTTCTCCTTGAAACCTATTATTTGTCAGCAAGGAAGAGAAAAAGTTACTAGAAAGGAAGAGGTATTCTACCAGCATAAGCAATTTAAAGGACCTATGTCAGTTAATAAAAAAAAAGTTAAGACAGCCTTTGCATTACTTTTGGTATAATCCTGGTATGTGAATTATTGACTAAAACTTCTTCCATGTAAAACAGCACTTTTGGAAAAGAGTTATTTTATGTATATGAAAACACTAATATAAGTTATTTTAAAGTGAAACAACGTGCTTGTAGCAGCAACATCAGAAAGTGATTTCCTTTCAAACAATACTATCCTTGCTGTTGCTAACCCTCATCCATTCTTCAAGTAAAAGAACTTACATAACACTTGCCTACTGGATGTTATATTAAAAGGGAAATATAAACTGACTTCACTGTCTGCAGTGCTTTTTCATGTGAAGTGCACAATGTAAACATTCAGACACACACACACACAATGGGCTTTCTGCAGTTTCTATCAGATTCACTCACAAAGCATTGGTTAGACCAGAGCTATAATAGAAGACACTCCACCCACCCACCCCTCCTGTATTTCTCTCCATCATTTGCTAGTCACCTCTTTCCTGCCTGCTCATCCACTCCAAACCTCTGTATCACTTCACTTATTCTCACCACCCCCAATGTCCCCCAAGAGCATCCCTTGACACATCTTCACCACCATCTCTCTCCCTATTACTCTCCTTATCTTACTAACTTGCTCTCCTTTCTTTTCCAACTGGGACATCCATAAAGCTACTCTACAACAAGACACTTATCCTTATCCTCCTTTACCATTAATCTCTCAACTGGCAAAAAGCCATCCCTGCCTTATATTACCTGCCCCCCCCCCCCGCCAGCTAAGGAGTTTTGTCTTGGAAGTTGCTTGGTAACCCTGTTGGTGCCTGGTACTATGTAAAAAGTATCCAGTACACTCTGTAAAGTGGTTGGCATTAGGAAGGGCATCTAGCTGTAGAAACCGTGTCAAAACAGACAATGGAGCCTAGTGTGGTTCCCAAGTCTTGCCAGCACCTATCAAACTGTTCATCCTATGCCAGCATAGGAAATGGACGTTATATGATGATAATAATGATGATATAATACAAATGCATAAACATACATACACATTTGTAAGTCTTGTATATGTATGTCCATCTTGTTACTTTTGTATATCTTGCAAGTAATTCCTCATCGCTTAACAGTTGATAAACTCACCATGAATATTGCAAAGAGTAGGCACCTGATGCCTTGATGTCTTGTAGAGAACATCAGATTAGCATTTAATTGCTCATAGGAAATGTTCCCCTTAGTGACAAAATTATCTGCTTTTAAAATTATTCAAATTAAACTGAGAAGAAAGATCACTAGTGATGTCTATAACATCTATTCCATTTTCAAATTTCTTATGAATATCATACAAAGATGACTGGTTTTTATTGCATTTAATGTATTTTGCTAACTAGCCATGATGTATATTTAGAAAAGGAGTTCCAGCTATGAAAGCTGGTGGTAAAGTAACTGCACTTTCAGAATTCTTACTTTTCATTTTATACAGATTCTGCTTGCTTGTTGTTTGTATACTCTCAATGTATGGCAGTTTTGAATCTTCCCAAACTTTGGATTTATTCTCCTGATTTTTACTTTTATCCTCACTCAAATTCATTAAGAATTTTTCAGTTCCAAGTATTTTGTTGCTTTTTCTTTTTTTACTAAATGCATCAGTAGTGTATGCATGCTGAAGAGGGACTGACTTAAGAGAAGTTAAGTCAATAACATAATTCTTTGGAGTTATGTTTACACTTGAGGAAACATTTCTTTCTCTTTTTGCTCTGAACTTTTTAAATTTTTCAATACTTTTTAATATTTGCTGTTGAAGTCTTTCATAAGAAGTTGATTGTTTTTTTGGATTCAATGTTCTTTTGGTAACATCGCGTATGGACTTTGATGCTGTTGCAGAAAGAAAAGTATTTTGTTCTTTCCTCAAGCATTTTTTTGAGTAAATGCAGTCACTGTTGACAACTTCAGAATGAATTGAATAAGGCTCTGATACAGAAATGAGATCATAATGAGCACAAACATTTTCTTTTAGAGGAAAATTAGAAATACACTGTGTTGGCATCCTCTTCATATTATTGTCAGCTGGTTGAAACTCCTTACAGTTACTATTTTCTACTGCAAAGTTATCTTCATTCCAATCATTAAAAAAAAGAGGAAGCTGTTGAAGCCACTCAAGTATTCTCTTTCTATTTTTATGAATATCATTTTCTCTACTGTAATTTTTCAGACTCTTATATAATTCATGACCTATGACGACAGAGAAAGATTGATCTATATCAAAATCAGAAAAAATTAGAATGCACTGAGAAATGCTTTTACAATTATATTTTTAATGTACTCAAAAGATCATTAAAATGATCTCATTTAAATACCTCCCCAATTTCCTCCACATTATCTACATTAAATAGCATGAAAATTGTTTTAATGAAGTTTGCAATAAAACAGGAAATTATTTGCTCATAATCAAATAAGCTTCAGACAAAATATTGAAAAAAAAAAGTCAGGTAATTGACGGGGGAAAAGTAAGAAATATAATCCTGATTACGTCCAAGTTGGTTGAAAAGCCCAAATTCTCTACCAATTAACTAAATTTCAATTTGCCAAATCTGTGTTTTTATTAGCTAAAACAATCACTAAACCCTTTCATTAGTAAGCTGCCTGAGACTACTTTTGGTCATATGTTACCACATGTATTTGACTAATCATTTTAAACCAAAATATCAACATAAATTTTGTGACTACATTAGGGCTATAACACTTGTTATATACTGCCTGACATTACTATAATGTGAATTTTGGGTTCACTGGCTAATTTTCACATTTTTTAATTCTTATTTCCAGATTTTTTTGCCTTTTTAAAAACAAATAGCACCTTCCAATTAAGAAGTAGTAGTGAAACCAAATTTTAAGAATTTCGAAAGGAAGAAACTGTTGCAGCAAATGAAAAATGCAACAAAAACTTGGAGTTGAATGTTTCTATTTCTACTAGCGAAACTAATTCCTGTACCAATAGTGACAGCACCAGTGAACTTATTTCAGAAAGAAAGGAAACTTAAAAACTAGGCCCAATCACAATCTTATTGATTGCTGAATCCCATTGACTATTTTCTTTTGTTTAGTCCAACTCTAATCCTTCATATAACTGTCAGGGATAATCATTGCATAGGATATACAGAAAAGAAACTAGAGTACAAAATACAGACTTCTACAATCCTGGATAAAATAAAGGGTTTCTTTTTTTGTTTGTTTTTACTTTTTTCTTAAAAGAACTATGATAATGGGATTTAGGAAGTTACCCAAAATTAGTAATTAGTAAAGCACAAATGAACTCATGGGTGACATCTGTCTTTCTAGTATCCTAACATAGATACAATTTTTAATGCTGTATCAATATTTTCATACAAGGCAAATAGCAGTATATCAGAACATCATCATCATTTAGCGTCCGCTTTCCATGCTAGCATGGGTTGGACGGTTTAACTGGGGTCTGTGAAGCCGGAAGGCTTCATCAGGCCCAGTCAGATTTGGCAGTGTTTCTACAGCTGGATGCCCTTCCTAACACCAACCACTCCATGAGTGTAGTGGGTGCTTTTTACGTGCCACCTGCACAGGTGCCAGACAGAGCTGGCAAACGGCCACGAACGGATGGTGTTTTTACGTGCCACCGGCACGGGGGCCAGGCGAGGCTGGTGACGGACACGAACGGATGGTGCTTTTACGTGCTACCGGCACGGGAGCCAGGCGAGGCTGGCAACGGACACGTGCGGATGGTGCTTCTACGTGCCACCGGCATGGGGGCCAGGCGAGGCTGGCAACGGATAAACGATCGGATGGTTCGCTTAACCACAGCTGCAATTTCCACTGATGTTGATCAGCCTCAATTTTGGTTCTGCTTTCTGATATCTGATTGGTTTGGTTTGATTTTGACTTTTCTCACTGGTCTTGCCAGGTCTTCTCACGCACAGCATACTTCCATAGGTCTCGGTCTCTAGTCATTTCCTTGGTGAGACCTAAAGTTCGAAGGTCGTGCTTCACCACCTCGTCCCAGGTTTTCCTGGGTCTACCTCTTCCACAGGTTCCCTCAACTGCTAGAGTGTGGCACTTTTGCACACAACTATCTTCACCCATTCTCGTTACATGCCCATACCAGCGCAGACATCTCTCTTGCACACCACAACTGATGCTTCTTAGGTCCAACTTTTCTCTCAAGGTACTTACACTCTGTTGATTATGAACACTGACATTACACATCCATCAGAGCATACTGGCTTCATTTCTTGCAAGCTTACGCATATCCTCAGCAGTCACAGCCCATGTTTCACTACCATGTAGCATGGCTGTACGTACACATGCATCATACAGTCTGCCTTTTACTCTGAGTGAGAGGCCTTTTGTCACCAGCAGGGGTAAGAGCCCTCTAAACTTTGCCCAGGCTATTCTTACTCTAGCCGTTACACTTTCAGCACACCCACCCCCGCTACTGACTTGGTCACCTAGGTAGCGGAAGCTATCAACTACTTCTAGTTTTTCTCCCTGGAACATGGTAGACGTTGGTCTCTGCACATTTTCAGTGTTTATTGCTCCTGAGCATCTGCCACAGACAAAAACTATTTTCCTAGTTAGCCTTCCTTTGACATTGCTACACCTCTTATGTGTCCATAGCTTGCACTTGGTGCACCTTATAGAGTTTCTACCTACACCTTTTTTACAGATCGAGCAGGGCCATCTACCTGAAGGCGTTTGTGACTTGTCTACTTTCCTACTTATTAGGACTTTGGTTTTGGCTAGATTGATTCTGAGGCCCTTCGATTCTAGACCTTGCTTCCACACCTGAAACTTCTCCTCCAGTTCTGATAGTGACTCAGCAATTAGTGCAAGGTCATCAGCATAGAGGAGCTCCCAGGGGCATCCTGTCTTGAATTCCTCCGTTATTGCCTGGAGGACTATGATAAATAGGAGGGGACTGGGGACTGAACCTTGGTGGACCCCAACCTCTACCCGGAATTCTTCACTGTACTCGTTGCCAACCCTCACCTTACTAGCAGCGTCTCTGTACATGGCTCGCACAACTCTAACTAACCATTCATCTATCCCTAGTTTCCTCATTGACCACAAGATAAGGGATCGGGGGACCATGTCGAAGGCTTTCTCCATGTCAACAAAAGCCAGGTACAGGGGCTTATCTTTGGCTAGGTATTTCTCCTGCAGCTGCCTTACCAGGAATATAGCATCAGTAGTACTTCTCCCTGGCACGAACCCAAACTGCATCTCATCTAAGCTAATTCTCTCTCTAATTAGTTGGGCTATAACCCTCTCCGTACCCTTCATTACCTGATCCAGCAGCTTGATACCCCTGTAGTTATTTGTATCTAGGGCATCACCTTTACCTTTGTAGCAGTTGATTATTATGCTGCTACACCAGTTGACTATTATGCTGCTACACCAGTCATTGGGTATGACTCCTTTGTGTATCACCTGGTTAACTATACGGGTGACTAGGCTATAGCCGACACTACGAGATATTTTGAGCATCTCTGCAGTAATACCTGATGGGCCTGGGGCTTTCCCTGTTTTCATGCTTGTAATTGCCTTAACTACCAAGGAACTGTCAACTCGGATTGCTGGTCCCTCTGTTGGGTCGACATTCGTCAGACTCTCTTTATCCCATTCATTTTCCTCAATCAGCAACCTTTCATAGTGGCGTCTCCAAACCTCTCTCTTTGCATCCTCATTTAGCGCAAGTGGGCCGTCATCCATGTGAACACATTTTTCTCCTACCATGTCACGATTCTCTCTCACACACTGTCTTGCAACACGAAATACCTCAAGTCTTTCATCCTCCCGGCGCAGGACATTGGCAAATTTTTTCTTATCTGCTTCCCCTCTGGCTAAATAAAACCTGCCTCCTAGCTTCCCTTCTGGCAGTCTGATACACTTCCCTGCTACCACCGTTCTTCCAGTCCTTCCAAGCCTGTTTCTTTTGTCTAATAGCCCTGTCAACAATATTGTTCCACCACCACGTTATTTTGGGTCTTGAGGGGACTTTGCACCAGCCACAGATCTGGTCAGTGGCTTTCAGCAGGTTGTCCCTTAGAAGCGTCCAATTGTCTTCTACCCCATGTGTAGCTATACCCCCTTCTATTTCGTCAAAGGCTTCAAGTAACATGTCTCTAAATCTCTGTCCATTTGCAGGGTCTTTAAGCTTCCAGACCTTTCTTCTCCATGTTGGTCGTCTTCTAGTCGTCCTCTTAGTCCTGATCCTAAAGTCACTAAACATGTAGAAGTGCTAAACATGTAGAAGAAAATTATTTAAAATAAGACTCCTCTTGGACACATGCTTCCAGCAATATATGCCAGGCAAGCCTACAAAACAGGATATGAAACAATGGAAAATATGCGAAGTGGGAATTTTTATACAAGAAAAAGAGACAGTGGTGAGAGTCAGCATGGCCCAGTGTATGATGTGGTAAGGACATTATCATCTCTATACTAAAACCACAACTGAATATTATTTTTGACTGGTATGTCAGTATAGTCAAACTTGCAGAACATATATATATGTGCCACATTCATTGTAAAAATGAATAAAAACATTTTTTTAAAAATCAAAATTACAACAATTCTACGGATGATGTAAATCAATTGAGTCAGATGATGAACTATTAACGAGTAGTAGACCAGGTAATAAACAGTGGTGATACTTGGTTTGATATAAATATCAAATATACTGTA
Organism: Octopus sinensis; assembly: GCF_006345805.1. Taxonomy (NCBI): domain Eukaryota; kingdom Metazoa; phylum Mollusca; class Cephalopoda; order Octopoda; family Octopodidae; genus Octopus; species Octopus sinensis. The sequence continues at coordinate 27,125,210 of NC_043006.1, read as the reverse complement.
AGGATTGTTTTCCTACTATATCCCAAATTGCAAGAGGCCCCAAAATTTACTAACTTTTAATAGTGCTGAGCAAATGTCCCAACACAATTCAGAGTAGGTTATTCCTTCAAAATGTAATGAGAGAAAAGTAAAAGTGTGTGGGAGAGACATTTGCTTGAATTCGGATGATTTCTACAAAACAGAAAAGACAAATGATTGAGAATGCCAACTCCAGAAACGCTTTAAGTGGATGAAGATTACATTATGTAGAGTAGGATGCTTTACTTTTTCCCCCACAAAAGAAATATTAGCTAACTTTTGTATATATACAGAATTTAATTTTAATAACTGTGGAAGAGGTAGACCCAGGAAAACCTGGGACAAGGTGGTGAAGCACAACCTTCAAACTTTAGGTGTCACCGAGGAAATGACTACGAGACCGAGACCTATGGAAGCATGCTGTGCGTGAGAAGACCCGGCAGGACAAGTGAGGCCATAATCCCGTGGCCTACACCTGGGATGTAGCCAGCCCACTTATGCATTCCTTTCCTTCTTGGGACACAAAACTCCACTTGTGAAGACCTGTTGAGGCAAGTGAAAATCAAAATCAAAATCGTAATCTATCAACATCAATGGAATTTGTAGCTGTGATACCAGTGCCGATGGTACGTAAGAGAACTATCCAAACGTGGCCGTAGCCAGCGCTGCCCGACTGGCTACCGTGCCGGTGGCACGTAAAAAGCACCATCCGACCGTGGTCGTTGCCAGCTCCGTCTGGTCCCCGTGCCGGTGGCACGTAAAAAGCACCATCCGATCAGGGCCGTCTGTCAGCCTCGTCTGGCACCTGTGCAGGTGGCACATAAAAAGCACCCACTACACTTACGAAGTGGTTGGCATTAGGAAGGGCATCCAGCTGTAGAAACACTGCCAGATCAGACTGGGCCTGGTGCAGCCTTCTGGCTTCCCAGACCCCAGTTGAACCGTCCAACCCATGCTAGCATGGAAAGCGGACGTTAAATGATAATGATGATTATTATTTTCAAATTTATTCCATTTCCAATTTTTAATTTCCTGTAAAGTGAGTAGTGAATTCTTGAATTATTTTAGTGGATCTTTTTATCACTATTTGTGAGTATATTTTTGTAGGAGAATGTATTTCATTTTGAAATAAATTCATACACATATAACTATTTTGTGTTATTTTTACTTCTTTGTGTACCTGTTGAAAATGCATTAAGTTTAATTGAAAATCCAATAATGTGCAATGTTCTTCATTGGAGTCATTTACTACAAACCTGTTATTTATTCCAAATAAATATTGACTAGTAACTGATTTTATATAATGATAATAAACAAAATTTAAATAATTTTAAATTTTACTGTATTTACCCATACTCAAAAAGTTCTGTTACAGATTTTTGTTAGAACCTTCATGTTGGGTTCCAAACAACACTTTCAATATACCAATAAACAAGAAGTTACATGTGACTTATGAAACCAGTCTATATTCACTTACATTGGAATTGAAACACATAGGATATTCTAGTTAAGGAAATTGAAAATAAACAGTACTGAAAGAATGCTTCCAAGAAAACTGTCTTAGCATATAATAAGAACAAATGGATCTTTTCGGTTTGAACGACAGTTTTTAACATAATTTCTAGGTAACTAAAAAATTTTAAACTTCGTATACTGGTAGAATGTGTTTATAAAACATCTTTTTCTCTTGGCTTTATTGAGAAAATTCTATAGTTTGTAAGATATTTTGTCTTTAATTTCTTCAATTTCTGCAATTTCAACCAATCACTGGCGTCTATTGAGTTAAAAAGCATTCTGTGCCGTATGAATATGTTCCTCGTTTAAGAATCAGATTGGGTTTATTTACATTTGTGAAGAAAAAAAGATACCCTTCCCCCCACCTCTAACCCTAACCCTAAATCTAAAATAGATTGAAATGCAATAGATCGACTCTAGGGACATAATTATGGGTGTCATATGAAATTGTCACCCATAATTATGACCCTAGAGTCGATCTATTGCATTTCAATCTATTTTAGATTTAGGGTTAGGGTTATGGGTGGGGGGAAGGGTATTTTTTTTTTTTAACAAATGTAAATAAACCCAATGTGTTTCTTAAACGAGGGTCATATTCATATGGCACAGAATGTTTTCACCTCAATAGTCGGTCATTGGTTGAAATTGCCGAAATACAAGAAATTAAAGACCAAATATCTTAGAAACTATAGAATTTTCTCAATAAAGCCAAGAGAAAAAGATGTTTTATAAACACATTCTACCAGTGTACGAAGTTTAAAATTTTTTAGTTACCTAGAAATTATGTTAAAAACTGCCGCTCAAACCGAAAAGATCCGAACAAATACCTGAATCAACCGAAAAAACTTGAACTGAGTGATAAGGCTAAACATTCTTCATAGTATCAAATGTCTTTAAAATCAAATGAAAAAGTATGGTAAATTCCATATTGATGTATATACACTCTAAGATAAGAAAAGTTAAAATACCTAAGAGAAAGCAAAACCTACTTGGATGATAAAGAGAGATTGTCAAAGCTGACAATAGCGTAGCTTTAGCAGGAGAATTATGAAAAACAATGAACTGAATAAATTATGAAAAATAATGAACTGAATGAATTATGAAAACGAATTAAATAAATTATGAAAAACAATGAATTAAATTTTTCTGTATCTGGGAAAGGTCATTATGCAAATAAAAACACACAATAGCTCTATTTCACTTTTTCTATTATTAATAATGAGTTAACTAGCTAACCATTTAACCAATTAAGTAATTAATTGTTTGATTAATCATTCAGTCAGTCAATCAATCAGCTTCATTTGTTATCTTTTCAACACCATTTGCAACCTCAACTATGAGGTTTTAGTTAATTTTGGAAATAACGAAGAATTTAGTAAAATAACTTCATAATTATTAAATTAGTGTTTGAAACATAAACTTACATAAAATTTTGATAGAAAGTTTAAAATTAGATCATTTTAAAGGTTTGTATCCTAGGACCAAGGGTAATCACCAATGACCAAGTGTGTTAGTATCAAAAGGGTTAACATACCTAAAATTCATACCACTGATCCACTTTTTTCCTTTAGTTCATTTTACTGAGATTAAAGCTGAACATAGGCAAGCTGACGAAATGCAATTATAAAAAAATATATAATAAAACCATTTATGTGTCTTTTACATGGTTATGAATTTACTGATACAATATCAGATATTTTCTTTTGCTAAGGTTCTGATTGGATAGACTCAAATATAAAAGTTTATCAGTCCTATGGAATAATGCCTTTAGTTCAATGTTTTTGGCTATCTTCACGAAACCTTTGATAGATAAATATATATTTTTTACAATACCTTTTACTTTAGCTAATTTTTCACCATTCAACTGTGTATTTTCTATTTTTGTAACATCTCGCACCTAATAAAAAATTAAAGACACATGCTTAATACATGAACAATTTATACAACTACTAAAGTTCTATCAATTAATATTATTCTGTTAAACATTTTACGAAAACATCTTATTAGATGATATTCTTCCCATGTGAATCTTTTGTTTCATTTTCAAAATATCTGTTACACCAAATGAAGGGTTAAAAAATTTTTTTTTAATGATTTGGTGGCTTAAAACATTACATCTGAAGTATCTCTCATCATTTTAACACCAAATGTATACACTGTACCTCTTTATTTAACTCATGCAGCTTGTATTCCATCAAATCCACACATGTAAAGCCAAATTAAATTGAATTATAAAAAGTATAGGTGTCTGAGCTGCTCTGAACCATTAAATTTCAAATCAGGAATTCATTCACTACACATAGATGAAGAACACTATAAGTATTAAAAGTATCTATTTCGGTGTTATAATTATCTCACTGCATTTACTCCTACAGAATTAATTTAATTTCAAAATAAATTTGGTGCCATTGGTTCAACAATGAATATTTTATTTCGTAAAATTGAATTGCCAATGCCTCAATTTAGTTTTGACATTAATGTATTTAACATCAAGGATAACACATTAAAACATAACATGAACATAACTTTAAAATATTGAAACAGTTTGAGAAAAATCTGCAAAATGGGAAATTATACTAACCTCTGATTTGTGATTAAAATGTACTTTGCGTTTGATTCCTTTCTTAACAACTAAAGAACGATTTGGTAATGATGTGTCTTCTCTGCATTTTGTAACTATGAAATAAGCCATTGGAAGGAAACAAATAAAGCAACAAAAATCATAATCTAAATAAAATTTAAATATGATTTCTAGTATAAAATAATATGCTAAAAAAATTATGTTATTGGTATTCTTTGATCTTCAAATGGGAAATGTTACTGGATACATTGTTGAATGTATGAGGCAGATCTAGGTATCAGCTGTGTCCCTTGTGAAAATTAGAGTTAGGGCTAGAGTCTCACATCTGCTGTAGACCAAGGACAAGAAGTCAATTAGTTTGGAGTTTTAGGGAAAGGGGTTGAGTGGTGGACAAAATTGAAAGGGCTGAGAACAAACACATTCCTCTTTAGCCAAGCCCTCAACATTTTTTCAGTATTCCTTCAAAAGGAAAGTGACAGTGGAGAGAGATGTGCTGCCTTCCAGCAAATTTGCTGAAAGATGGATGAGAGTGGTGAGCATGGTCCATGTGAACAGGCTTCCTCTGAGGTTGTGCCTGTTGATTGGAGGACAACTGATACAGGGCATGTGCCTTAGTGGTCAGGGTGACCACAGTTTTATGGCCCTCAGAGGTCTCCCCACTTTTGGGAAATTATTCCTGGTTTAAATTTTTTCTTTTTACATGCTTTTACACAAACCCACTTTTTAGTTAGTTGAACAGTGCGTTCATGTACTAAAAAACTATTGGACATTTTATCTCTAACACTTTGCTTCGGCAATGTATATAAGTGTAGAAGAAAAAAAGACCTGGAATTTAAGGTTAACTTAGCAAAGACTAAGGTCCTAGTAAGCAAGAAAAGTGACAGGACCCTACCCCACTCAGGTAGGTAGCTCTGTTTGATTTCTGGGAAAGGTGTAGACAGGAACTCCATACAGTGTACCCAGTGTAAGCTATGAGCACACAAGAGGTGCAGTGGATAAATAAAAAAGTTATCAGAGAAAGATAGTTTTCGTATTTAGAAGATGCACAGGATCCATAAAAACTTTACAGACTCATGGAATTGATTCTCTTAAATGCCCTAGTGGCTCATTAGAGGTAGCAGATAATATCTGCTGTCTAAGGGACCAAATTAGTAGTGAGGGAGGATGCACGGTGAGTGTGATAGCTAGAATAAGAATAGGATGGAGGTAATTCAGAGAGCTGTTACTTCTGTTGGCCACAAAAGGTTTCGCTCTCTGAGTGAAAGGAAGACTGTATGATGCATGTATATGAACAATGCCATGGCCTGAAACTGACACCTAAATATTCACACCAGTTTACAAAGTCCTACACACACGAATAAGTTCTGAACAAAAAGATAACCCCCAATTTAATAAAAAATCCTTCACAAAAAGTCTCCATCATAACTCACCTTACAACCAAATTTTCATTAAACTGAACCCCACAAATCCCAGAAAAATTTCATCAGGAACAGAGACTATATAAAGCCAAGTCTGATGAATGAAACTTCAAAGGCACTGTCAATACTATTCTTGTGAAAGAATAATAAATTTGTACTCTACAGAAGTATGGCAACCTTCAGATTAATGTATAATTGTATTTTTTTTTATATCTGAACATAAAAAACAAGCATCAATATACACACACACACACATATATATATAAAACATTACAGTTAGTTATGACAAACAAAACATTACAGTTAGCTACAAAATAATAACCACTGTAAATTTTATTTAATGATAATGTTGATTTTAAGAAAATTCTTACGTGTATGTGTATCTTTTGCCACAGCAGACATCAGATTCTTCAGTTTCTCAATGATGTTTTTCAGTTTACCATTTTCTTGAAAACTTCTATTGAAATGAATGAAAGTTAAAGAAAAAAGAAAAACAAGAAATTACAATATTCTTGGGGTCTTAAATGTCAAATTCAATATAATCATTTTATTTTTAACATTTTTTTTTTATCTTTGTATTTGATATTCAAAATTGACTTAGTATTAGTATATAATTTCAAAGAACACATTATTATTTTAGTTATTATTGGTTTACAAAACTTTAAAATGTAAATGTTGTATTTCTTAGTGTGGTTAATAGTATGAGCAGTAAAGAAATAAAGGTAATTAAGTAGAGGAAAGAGAATATTCTTGATAAAGCAAGTGATGGACATGTATCGAAGGTTAGTTAAGGCAAGTACTTTCCCAGTAAAATTGACAGTTTGATGTGTATGTACATGAAGAATTTACAGCAACTTAATAAACTGGCACTGATCAATTGACTGCATAATGCAAATATGAAAGATATGTGGTGTAGAAATGCCACCATATATCTTAAGTATTAGCCTCTATATATATATTTAAATGACAACTAGACTACCCATGACCCGTTGGGTCACCAATAGTTCAAGGTACCCGAAAAAAATGTGTTTCTCGGGAATTGGTGGTCTGATTAACGCAAAACTTGTGTTATTCTGTATGTATTCACATTTCAATGGTACCTTACTTTCAAAGCATTTTCCCCATTATACTGGCTATTTGCAACATCAATGGCTGAAAACACACTGTTTTCTGTATATTGTTGGTGATGATATTTGGGTTGTATGCAGTCACTAGATGCATGCTACTGAAGAAGCACAGTATGCTGTTCTAACAGAACATTCACAATGTTAGATTTAAATACTGTCTTATAAATATGAACATACATCCAAGCATATACGCAGAAATATTTTCTTTCTTTTGCACCAGTGACTTTAGCAACTGAAGGGAGATATGTTACATATAGTGCAGACATTTCCAGGAAACCAAAATGCTGCTTGACTTCATAAAATAGAATTGTGCAGCACCTCCAGCCCATCCAGAGGAATGCTGAACCAACATCTAAAATCATCACATGCCTTTCACATACTTGATATGGTTATAACTTGGAAAGTTGTGCTTCCTGCTTGCAGCACAAAATAATTTGTTTGATTGATCATGGGGCAATGTTCCCATATCTGTAAAAACACAACTATATCTGTCACCTAAAATATTTGATTTCATCTACGGACTAGCTTTTTTTATTCTAATCTACCTCAAGACACTGCTCCTTTTTCTAAGTTACTACTGCTTCTTAAAACTTATGTACACTTTTACACTCATACATTTTTTTTTTCCATTCATCTATATTGACTCTCTTCTTGACTGCATACTTACCATACTTCTCCCAATCATTCTTCATATAATGCATCCACCTATAACATCTTATCAAGTCCTAAATATTGACTGTAATACCATCAAATAATCTTACTCTTCCAGACTGGACAGGGCTATGCATAAAATTACATATCTATAACCTTTACAATATATACCCAAATAGCACTGAAGTCTACAGCATCATGCAAAAAAAGTTGGCTAACTTTCATAGGAGTGATTAAAGTAAAAAAACAACTTAACTTTGATGTACTAAAGTTATTTTAACAGATAAAACAATGTTGAATTTCAAAACTGAATGAAATAGTACTGAAGGAAAGATCTTGGATAGAAATTACTCTTCAAAAAAGCTGCTTATTTTCAAGAGAACATCACATGGGGGGGGGTTACCAATGGATTCAAACATTATTAAAAGGGAAACAATAAGTTGAAGAAAGTTAAAATGAATTTAAATAAGCTTGTGGTTCAATGGGTCATAGGTACCACAATATAGCTAAAAATACAGTCTAGAAAGTTATTTAAAATGAAATTTACCTCTTTGTTAAAGCAACATTACACATTGGACAAGGTACTTTTCTTTTCTTGTGAATAAATTCATTGATGCAAAATCTATGAAAATACAATATAAAGAAAACAATAAAGAGACAATCAAAAGAAGTAGTAGGAGTAGCAGCATCAGTATGTTACAGAAAACTGTTTGGATTACTTTGAATCACATTCTTTAATCACATTCATCACTTTTAACTGTAGTCAGGCCTCATAAAATAAAGTTTTTCTGGTGAAGTGTAAAGACACAGAATGAAAAGAAACAAGCATCTTCACCAATTATTTTTAAATAATATATCACATGAACTATCATTGGCATTTCGATTTTTTATTAAGATATACAAAAACAAGTTGGAAATTCTTCATTAGCAAGGAAGATATCTTCAGTGAGATTTAATATACATTATTTACATTGACAGATATTTGTCCTCATC